>NC_060139.1:934414292-934716295 GCF_021461385.2 Schistocerca piceifrons | reverse complement strand
TATTTATTTTTTTATTGACACTACTCCTTTTTAGGCAAATGCTCTACCAACTTTTTTTGTTTTTTGTTTGTTTTTTTGTTTTTTTTCTTTTTTTTGTTTGTATCCAATGTCAGGCTTACCACCTTTGCTGACATACATGTTGTTGTACTATCGCATAAATAGTGTCTACAAAGTCCATATGTTGACAAATAGTGGCTAATTAGAAACTTAATTAATTAAGGAAATGAATGAAACTGAAAATGCTCAAATGAAAGACATGAAGACAATTGCGGATAGTACAAATACAAAAGAAACATGCTCCTGTAGCAATGAAATGAAATTCGTGTCGGGGGCGACACCTGCTCACGACCCGACGTTCGATAGAGCAAGAGAGCCATCTATCGACTCGTTCTCCAGACGTTGGTGTAAGACTGGGTCGTCTTCTCGAAATTAACAAAGGGTCCGTAAGTGTGATCGATGTCTATCTCGGCTTCTTCGTCTATCTCATCTCTCACCCGTCACACCCCATCTGGCCGGCGGGTCGGTAAATGTAAGTCGCAAGTAATTAGCGAAGTCTTGCCTATATTTCTTATGCTGTTGCAGCTTCGTGTGTCCATCCAGGAGAAAATGCCAAAAATCAATTTTGTCCTTTTCCGATTCGTTATACACGTAGCCCACCACCATTCCCCGCACCCATGTCACTGCATTGGTTTTTTGGACCGGGAAATAAGATTCTTGGGGGAAAAAAAAGTGTGTCTGATGAAATTGTGTGAGGGGCGGAGCGTAACAGGAACGCCAATATCTGTTGTGCCAAGTGCCACACTGGAGCCGTCCCACTACATGCTAAACGATGTTCATCAGTGTCCACTGTTGCGCAGCCTAAACATAGTGGAGTGTCTGACAAATGAATCGCGTGCCGCCGTTGATTCGTTGCGAACTTCCTATTTATCACCACATACCATGTTGAGCGTACCGACGTTGGGAGGTAAACGTTCCGTATAACGCGCCATATCTGTCGCCAGTTCTTGTCTGGGTACTTCTTTTCCAGGGTATTCCTGGGGCACCGGCGCAGTAAGAGTTGGTATACGTCTCGCGTCGTCGGTAGTCGTGTTGTTGGGAAGGAATCTCTGACATAGCTAAGCTCCAAAAAAAAAAAAAGACTTGAAATGTGACAGCTTCGATGAAATATGGCCCACATCGACTGGGGGCAGCATTGAAGTGGGCGCTAGTACATCGGCCAACGCACCCGAGATATTGCGAAATCGACCGCGCCACTATCGGAAAATCGTACTGACGAATAACGCCCGTGCCTTTTCATATACGTTCACTAGACCAAGTCCACCCTCTCCAGGTGGTAGCGTAAGCGTTGTGTATCGGATCTTAAACAGGTGTCCCACACTCACGTAGGTTCCGAAAGTTGCTTGTATCCGTGATGCCATTGTGCGCGTTAAAGGCAGGACATGCGCTACGTGAGTGAGTCTCGGTGCTAGGTATACGTTAACATAGGTCACCCTCTGAATCATATCCAACGCTCTTAATTTCTGTAACAGCACCACTGTCCGCATCAGCTTCAATATGCGTCGGTAGTTATCCGCTGCTGTCCGCTGCACATCCGTGTGGAACGTAATACCTAGGCATTTTATGGTCTTAACTAAGATGAGCGGGCCTTCCTCCCCCGGTTGTAATCCTCGACCGACATTCATGCAGCGTGATTTTTGTAGATTAAGCACGCTTCCTGCCGCCATCCCGTATCGCTGTATCCATGCCAACGCCGTACGTACTTCTTCGCCTGTCCGTGCCACCAGCATCACATCGTCAGCATAAGCGCGGCAATGAAAGGTCAGTTGTGGCAACGGCACGCACTCCAACCGTCTTCGGAGACCATATAGACAGGGTTCCAAAGCCATTGCATACAAAAATATCGAAAGGGGGCAACCTTGACGAACTGACCTTGAAATAACAATGTAGTCCGTGCCCCGCCCATTCACCGAGACCTTTGATCGTACGCCGTGTAACAGTCGCATGATCACTAGGATGAAGGCCTGTGGGATTCCCAATCTGCCCATCACCGCATGCAAAAAGGTATGATCCACTCTGTCGAATGCATGATCGAAGTCAATAGCGACGAGTGCCCCACGCACTCGGCATGCCGCTGCTAATGCGATGATATCTCGGTAGTCACTGAGCGCCGTATGTACGTTGCTCTTACCGCCGAGGCAAGTTTGATCTATGAGGAGTCTATCAGAAAGTGAAAACCGCAGGCGAGCCCCAAGGATGCGCGCGAAAATCTTATAGTCGCAGTTCAAGAGAGTGAGTGGTCTATAATCTCCTGGATTTCTGCCACCGCGTGCTTTGGGTATTGGGATGATGATACCCTCCGTGAATTCGGCAGGTATCTCAGTCTGCGGTAACAGGAGTTCGTTGTACATCTGAATCCAGGTCCGTCCCATGAGGAATGCAAAGGCGCGGTAAAATTCAATTGGGAAGCCGTCCTGTCCTGGGGACTTGTTCGGAGCCCCCCTGGCAATTGCGTCTGTCAGCTCGTCCTCTGTTATCGCTGTGATGAAAGTCTCTGCATCCAGTGGTGGTCCTCTATCTGGCATTTCCGAGATGACATCATGTAGTGTCTCGTGGTTCACATGTACAGGTCCATATAACTGGCGGAAATAGTCGGTAAACACATGCGCAATATCACGCTGGTGCACAACTTGCTGGCCAGTTTCAGAGATTAGTTCCCTGATCAATGTCCTGCGTCGGCGTTCACGTACCACGTGGTGCATGGAGGGGGTTTCGGCAGCAACTGTGTCCGCCAATCTCGCCTGGACCATTATACCTTCCATTCTTAGTCTCGTCAGCTGTAATAACTTGGCTTTTATCCTGCGCATGGCCGTGTGCCTTTCCGGCGATGGTTGTTGGGTCATCAGCTCCCTCAGGGCTGTAAAATAAAAATCAGCCGTTGTGCGGTTCCACTGCGATTTGTCCTGCCCGTATCGTATCAACGTTCTCCGTAACGTTGGTTTTGCGCATTTAATCCACCACTGGAGAACCGAGGTGTATGCTCGTTGGCGGCGAACGCAGGTCTCCCAGGCCGCCTCTATCGACCGGTGACATTCAGTGTCACGTAAAAGTGCACAATTCATTTTCCAGTGACCTTTACTCCGCCATATCTTCTGACGCGTTAGTGACATCGTACAGACGTACGCCATATGATCCGTAAAAGCCGCTGGCCAGATTTCGGCATCCAGTATCGTCGTCCGTAGAGCTCGTGTCACGTACACTCTATCAAGTCTACTCGCCGAGTGTCCCGTGACAAACGTATAACCCGGTCTGTCACCATGCTGCAGTTCCCAGGTATCCAGAAGCGCCATTTCGGTAATCAACGCACGCAGTTCCATGCATGGCACATAATGAGGTACTTGGTCCATTTTGTCGACGACACAATTAAAGTCGCCGCCCACTATATAGTTATCAAAGCGTCCAGCGAACAACGGTGCTATCTCTTCGGTGTAAAAAGTCGCCCTTTCTCTTCGTTTTGTGGAGCCAGATGGTGCGTATAAATTGATGAAACGAACTTTGTCGACAGTGATCGCTATGCCGCGTGCCGATGGGAGAGACCTGACGTCCTCCACTTCTATTCCTTCCCTGGTGAGAATCGCCACACCGCATCCATTTTCATCGTGCACTGTATAATGTGCCTCGTAACCGTAGAACTCCGGCGGCGATGTGAAACGCACTTCTTGTAGGAGTACAATATCCACGTCCGCAGCGCGTAACATATCTTTCAGCATTTGAATTTTAAGCGGTGTCCGTATGCCATTAATGTTTATCGTGGCAATGCGGTACGCCTGGCTTGTGTTCATCAGTTGTAGGGCGGTGTCATTAAGCGTCCATCTGCACTCCCGGCGCTCCTCAACACACCTAAGTTGGTCAACATTTCCCGACCCCTCCCGGCCTCTGGCCAGGACTGTCCTCAATCGTCGCGTTCGTATTTTCATCCTGTTCCTGTTGGTCCATTTCTTGCGCCCAGTCCCCCAGCATATTTCCGGAACTGGTCGAAGGATGGGAGGTAACGGTGTCATCGCTCTGATGTTGGACAGTTGTCATCTCCACTTCCGCCTTCCGGTCACCAGAAGGAGAGTTATCGTCGCTGTGTAGTTCCTGCATCGTCATCTCGGTGTCTGTTGAATCCACTGGTCTCAGGTCGATACTGTCGCTGTCGTCCACTGTCCCCTCGGGACTATGGCTATCGTCAGCAGAAGTCAGTCGACGCTTCTTTCTTCTCTTCGGCGAACGCTGTTTCCGTTGCCTTGCTTCCGCATCGGCTGTTGCGGTTGCGTATCCTCCGTCTTGGGCCTGGCCTATCACGCTCTCGGTGGAAGCACTGGCAGCCACCACGGATGAGCCTGGAGTGGCCGTCAGCTGCATCTCTTCTCTGTCTGCTGTGGTGGAACCGGTGGTCGGAGTTCCAGTCCGTTGGTGTCCATGTTCTCTATAGGGGGCAGCTGCTGGTGCCCATCGGAAGTCTCCCTCACGTCGCCTCTCAGGGCTTCCACAAAGGTCAACGGTAAGACAGTCGTTGGTTGTGGTGACTGAACGTCATCCCGTGGAGTTTGCACTAAACGTCGCTGGAGGCATTCCGAGCGGACGTGACCTTCTTTCCCGCACCCCGAGCAAGTGCGAGGTTGCCCATCATAGATTATAATCGCTCGACAACCTCCTATGTACAAATAAGAGGGGACGTGCTTGCGCAGTTCTATCCGAATTTGTCTCACCCCATTTAAAACGGGGTACGTGGTAAAGCTCGTCCATTTTTCGGCCACATGGGATAGAACTGTACCGTATGGTCGAAAGGCGTCGGTAACAAGTTCAGACGGGACCTCAAACGGAAGTTCGAAGACTCGTATAGTGCGGATCCCCATTCCCGCGTGATCGACTGTAACCGCACCAACACTCCCGTCGGCATGACAGAAACGATACCCGTTCGGTGATCGTTGTAGAAGTCTTTCGCAAGCAGCCTCGTCAACAAGCTTGACATAGACGACGCTTGAAACGAGCGATAAATTGATTCCCACGATTTCCTGTGGATCGATTTTTACCTCTTCTCTGAAGAAACGTTCAATGTCGTATGCCTTTGGTCGTGTATAGTCGTTCGCAAAACTGAACTTCAAAGTCGTTTTTCTGTACGAGTGTGCCATCTCGTTCTAGACTCACAACACCGCACACGCGAAGCTGCTCCGGCGTAAACAAACAGGCGCGCGCACCACAGCGCGGCCGGCAGGCAACACGGTCCGCACTGTGTCACTGCCGAAGGCAGACTGTCCATCTGAGCCATCGCGGGCACAGAGGATAGTGCGTCTGCAGGGACTTATCCCTTGCACGCCCCCCGTGAGATCCACATTCCCAACATGTCCACAACACTACATTCGTAGTGCGCCTAATAGATGTTTGCCCATCATATTCATTACTCGTGGCAGATTAATCTACCAAGTCCCGTACGAGTTCGGGCATAGCGTGTGCGTTCGCAAGGCAAGGGATAAGTCCCTGCAGACGCGCTATCCTCTGTGCCCGCGATGGCTCAGATGGATAGAGCGTCTGCCATGTTCGAGTCCCGGTCGGGGCACACATTTTCAACATGTCCGCAATGAAGTGTATCAACACCTGCCTGCAGCTAGGGTGTCAGTTTAATTATCATTTCATTTCTAGCAAAGCTGCATGGTCATCGACGGTAACTGTTCTTTCGGGAACAGATACTACCGTCATATGTAGTTAAGAATAACAATCTCATGCCTTAAGGGCAAGACATGAACATTAATTTAAGAGCTATTGATACTCGACTGAAAGCCACACATCAACCAAATAACTAAAATCCAAACAGGGGACTTACTACATAACACACAAGGAACGGCGCTCAGAACTTTCCAAGGGTTGGCCTGGGATTGTAACACTAACGCCTGTTTAGGTGAGACAGCCTGTCTGACGACTTCTTATTCTACAGGCAACCCAACCGACAGACAGCCGACCGCCCAATCAACCAAATCACTTCCACATCACGCAACCAGCAGAACGACCACAAGATTTCAATACACGACACACAGAATACTGGCACCCACAACGACCAACAACACCTCAGCTGTTGAACTACATGTCGTGCTGGACAGCAACAACACGACGAGGAAAATACACTGCCTAAAATTATGTCAACGAGCAGGGAAGGTAACCAGAACATCAATGGCCACAAGGCAGAAGATACTGCTGGTGAACTTCCATAACAGGTAATAATTAAGTTAAATTTCACAGGAAGATGGCTGAAATCTTAGCCGTCTTAAATACACACACGTTGTTGCTCGCGGGAATGTCCCAAAAGTGACAACCAAGATCAAAGGAAGAAATGTAAAGAGTTTGAGGCTCGATAGTAGGTTAAGTAAGGACTCAACTTTCATGTCCAAGATCGGTGGGCGACGAACTTCATAGCACTCACAAGCAGCACCTCACACTCCAACAGCGCGTGCACGCCGCAAGCGGCTCCAGCCCGACCCCGCGCGATGGGGGCTTGCTTGCTGTTCCACGCCAACTGGACTGCTGGTCCGTCCGGGACTGCTGCTCCGTCGCGGCTGCACTGCTGGTGCGTCTCCGACTCACTGTCTACCTGACACATGACGACCCAGAAATACAATCGGTCGCTCCAGAGATGGTACGACAGTGCACTTATCTATACGTGCTGCTGCTGCCACTCACGGGCAAGCAAGGCAGGAAGTTAGTGACGCCAGTAAATGGAATAAGAAAACGAGGCGGCACTAACATAATAGAAGATGACAAACAATTAATGGGATGAACACGAGCTGTGCACTGCTCAGATATCAATGATAAGATTCGCTGATGACTTTCTATCCTCTGTGAAACTCAAGAAGAATTACGGAATCTGCTGCTGTAATGAACGCTCTAATGAGTAAAGAGTGTGGACTGAGTGTAAATCGAAGAAAGACGAAAATAATGAGAAGTATCAGAAATGAGATCAGTGAGAAACTTAGCATCAGAATTGGGGATCACAAAGCAGACGAAGTCAAGGCTTATTGGTATCTAGGCAGCAAAATAACCCACGACGGATGGAGCAAGGAGGACATAAAAAGCAGACTAGCACTGGCAAAAAGGGCATTCCCGGGCAAGGATAATCTACTAGTATCAAACACAGAGCACAATTTGAGGAAGAAATTTATGACAACGCACATCTAGAGTACAGCAGTGTGTGGTAGTGAGACATATATTGCGGGAAAACCAGAACAAAAGAGAATCGAAGCATTTGAGATATGGTGCTATAGAAGAACGTCGAAAAGTAGGTGGACTAATATGGTAAGAAATGAGGAGGTTCTCCAGAGAATCAGTCAGGAAGGGAATATATGCAAAACACTGATAAAAACAGGGGACAGGATGATGGAACACCTACTAAGACATTAGGGAATAACTTCAATGGTGCTAGAGGGAACTGTAGAGGGCAAAACACTGTAGAGGAAGACAGAGATTGGGATATATCCAGAAAATAATTGAGATAATTGAGGACGTGAGTTGCAAGTGCTACTCTGTGATGAAGAGGTTGGCACAGGAGAGGATTTCGTGGCGTGTCGCATCAAACCTGTCACAAGACTGATGAACCCACTTCACCCTCATCCCCCCAAAAGAGAAATTGTGCAGCTCTCTTTCTTACGGATAGATCAAGAAGTAGCAAGCCTTGTATCACCAAAAGTACCTTAGCTGGCGCTGTTCTATACGCGCCCCTCAGGCTCAGGAGTACACTTCTGTGTTCGCCTTAAAGCCTGTTCTGCCCTTACCTTTCTGGCTCTACGCCCCCAATTGCTCTACCCGTAGACCATAACAGCGATTAAGATCGCTTTATGGTACGTTATCAGTGGACTTAGTGGCAGTTGAAGACTTCTTTGGTGGATTGTTGCTATTTTGTTTAGGGTTTTATTGCCTCTCTGACAGACGATTTCTACACGTGTATAGAAGTTTGCTTTTCGTCCATGTATACCGAGGTACACTATGTGATCAAACGTATATGGACACCTGGCTGAAAATAAGTGGCGCCCTGCATCGGTAATGCTGGAATTCAACATCGTGTTGGCCCACCCTTGGCCTTGATGACAGCTTCCACTCTCGCAGGCATACGTTCAATCAGGTGCTGGAAATTTTCCTGAGGAAGGGCAGCCCATTCTTCACGGAGTGCTGCACTGAGGAAAGGTAACGATGGGCGGTCGGTGTGACCTGGCACGACATCCTGAAAGTGTTCTATAAGATTCAGGGCAGGACTCTGTATAGGCCAGTCCATTACAGGAATGTTTTTGTTGCGTAACCACTCCACCACAGGCCGTGCATTATGAACGGCTGCTCGATCTGTTGAAAGATGCAATCGCCATCCCCGAATTGCTCTTCAACAGTGGGAAGCGAGAAAGTGCTTAAAACATCAATGCAGGTCTGAGCTGTGATTGTGAAACGCAAAACAACAAGAAGTGCTAGCCTCCTCCATGAAAACACGACCACATCATAACACCACCGCCTCCGAATTTTACTGTTGACACTGCACACGCTGGTATATGACGTTCACCGGGAATTCGCCATACCCACACCCTGCCATCGGATATCCATATTGTGTAACGTGATTCGTCATTCCACGCAACGTTTTTCCATTGTTCAGTCGTCCAATCTTTGTGCTCCTTACAGCAAGCGAGGAATCGTTTGGCATTTATCGGCGTGATGTGTGGCTTATGAGCGGCCGCTCGACCATGAAATCCAAGTTTTCTCACCTTCTGCATGTCATAGTACTTGCAGTGGACCCTATTGCAGTTTGGAATTCCTATGTGATGTTGTTGATGTTGTGGTCTTCAGTCCTGAGACTGGTTTGATGCAGCTCTCCATGCTACTCTATCTTGTGCAAGCACCTTCATCTCCCAGTACCTACTGCAACCTATATCCTTCTGAATCTACTTAGTGTATTCATCTCTTGGTCTCCCTCTACGATTTTTACCCTCCACGCTGCCCTCCAACGCTAAATTTGTGATCCCTTGATGCCTCAGGACATGTCCTACCAGCCGATCCCTTCTTCTAGTCAAGTTGTGCCACAAACTTCTCTTCTCCCCAATCCTATTCAATACCTACTCATTAGTTACGTGATCTACCCACCTAATCTTCAACATTCTTCTGTAGCACCACATTTCGAAAGCTTCTATTCTCTTCTTGTCCAAACTATTTATTGTCCATGTTTCACTTCCATACATGGCTACACTCCATACAAATACTTTCAGAAACGACTTCCTGACACTTAAATCTATACTCGATGTTAACAAATTTCTCTTCTTCAGAAACGCTTTCCTTGCCATTGCCAGTCTACATTTTATATCCTCTCTACTTCGACCATCATCAGTTATTTTGCTCCCCGAATAGCAAAACTCCTTTACTACTTTAAGTGTCTCATTTCCTAATCTAATTCCCTCAGCATCACCCGACTTAATTCGACTACATTCCATTATCCTCGTTTTGCCTTTGTTGATGTTCATCTTATATCCTCCTTTCAAGACACTGTCCATTCCGTTCAGCTGTTCTTCCAAGTCCTTTGCTGTCTCTGATAGAATTACAATGTCATCGGAGAACCTCAAAGTTTTTATTTCTTCTCCATGGATTTTAATACCAACTCCAAATTTTTCTTTTGTTTCCTTTACTGCTTGCTCAAGATACAGATTGAATAACATCGGGGAGAGGCTACAACCCTGTCTCACTCCCTTCCCAACCACTGCTTCCCTTTCGTGTCCCTCGACTCTTATAAGTGCCATCTGGTTTCTGCGCAAATTGTAAATAGCCTTTCGTTCCCTGTATTTTACCCCTGCCACCTTCAGAATTTGAAAGAGAGTATTCCAGTCAACATTGTCAAAAGCTTTCTCTAAGTCTTCAAATGCTAGAAATGTAGGTTTGCCTTTCCTTAATCTTTCTTCTAAGATAAGTCTTAAGGTCAGTATTGCATGTATACCGAGGTACACCCCGCCATGAACCATGGACCTTGCCGTTGGTGGGGAGGCTTGCGTGCCTCAACGATACAGATAGCCGTACCATAGGTGCAACCACAACGGAGGGGTATCTGTTGAGAGGCCAGACAAACGTGTGGTTCCTGAAGAGGGGCAGCAGCCTTTTCAGTAGTTGCAGGGGCAACTGGATTGACTGATCTGGCCTTGTAACACTAACCAAAACGGCCTTGCTGTTGTGGTACTGCGAACGGCTGAAAGCAAGGGGAAACTGCAGCCGTAATTTTTCCCGAGGGCATGTAGCTTTACTGTATGGTTAAATGATGATGGCGTCCTTTTGGGTAAAATATTCCAGAGGTAAAATAGTCCCCCATTCGGATCTCCGGGCGGGGACTACTCAAGAGGACATCGTTATCAGGAGAAAGAAGTGGCCAAGATAGACACGAAGCCCATGCCTACTACAGTATTAGAAGTTTATATGCCAACTAGCTCTGCAGATGACGAAGAAATTGAAGAAATGTATGAAGAAATAAAAGGAATTATTCAGATTGTGAAGGGAGACGAAAATTTAATAGTCATAGGTGACTGGAATTCGGCAGTAGGAAAAGGGAGAGAAGAAAACGTAGTAGGTGAATATGTGATGGTCTGGATAGATTTCTGCGTATTACACTTTACAGCCCTCTCCAATTGTCGGCGGTCTCTGTCAATCAACAGACGAGGTCGGCCTGTACGCTTTTGTGCTGTACGTGTCCCTTCACGTTTCCACTTCACTATCATATCGGAAACAGTGGACCTAGGGATGTTTAGGAGTGTGGAAATCTCGCGTACAGGCCTATGACAGAAGTGACACCCAGTCACATGACCAAGTTCGAAGTCCGTGAGGTCCGCGGAGCACCCCATTCTGCTCTCTCACGATGTCTAATGACTACTGAGGCCGTTGATATGGAGTACCTGGCAGTAGATGGCAGCATAATGCACCTAATATGAAAAACGTATGTTTTTGGGGGTGTCCGGATACTTTTGATGCGTCTTGTCACGGTTCGTGCGGCTTCCTCCGTGGGAGGTTCGATTCCTCCCTCGGGTATGGGTGTGTGAGTCGTCCTTAGTGCAAGTTAGATTAAGTAGTGTGTAAGCTTAGGGACCGAAGACCTCAGCAATTTGGTCCCATAAGATCTTACCACAAATTAAAAAAAAAAAAAAATACATTTGATCACATAGTGTACTTTTGTAAAGTGATTTTTCTAAATTTTCCAACAGAACTTTTAAAGGAATCAGCATTAAAATAATTTAGCACGTTATCTTCCACTTCCCAATCTTTGTCTTCACGGTGATTTAACATGCAGACACATTGCGCTGGGTTACTGCACGCGGAGTTCACCTGTAGTTACTTTGTCGCTTTGTAAATGAGACGCGCCTTTTAGTAATTTTCAGTAGCAGCAGCAGCAGCAGCAGTTTCCAGAGAGCAGTTGCACGAACGTTATTCATTGTCACAGGTGAGGAAAAATATAGTAAAAGAAAAAAAAAATACATTTCAGATTTCAAGGGACTTCCTTTCATACGACCAGAAATCAGTTAAGGTTTTGTCAAATTTCATGTCATGGAAGTGAATAACAATGAATAAAGTGTTACGATTTTTGAAGGGAACTTAGGTAGAATGTGGCTTTCTTTATTAGGCGAATCTGTACACTTTCTTGGAAATCACGCAGTCAGGTTCACTTCTGTTTCGATTAATTGTTTGCTATACATGCAGTTTCTCATATAATCTTTCAGACAACCTAAGGAAAGCAGTTCCCAGCGAAAAATCAATAAATATATAACATCAGTAAAGCTAATAATAATTTATTTTTTAAAGAAACTTTCAACGTTTGGGGCCAACTGCTGCAGCCAGCACCATTCATCAATCCTCTGTTGGTCATTCTGCAAATCGATACTGTCTTCTGGCTTTGCTACTTTCTTGTACACAACCCCATCACCTGAGAACAATCTTAAACAGCTTCCGACGCTTATTACCAGATCATTTATATAAATTATGAACTGTGACGGTCCTATCTCACGTGCTTGGGCTTCTCCAGAAATTACTTTTACATCTGTCGGTTTTGTTCTGCTAAGAGCGATTGTTAAGTCCTATCTACAGATAAGTCTTGAATCCAGTCGAGGCTCTCGTCCGATACTCGGTAAATTCGAATTTTTTTTTCACTAAGCGGTAGTGAGGGACTTTTACGAATACCTTATTGAAGTGAGAGAGTACAAAAATACTCCCTGCTGAGTCCAATAATTTCTGAGTATGTTGGTGCCGTGGCATTAGACACAAAGATAACCAATTTGAATCCTGGAAGTGGAAGAAATTTTCATCTCTGCTGTTATATATCCTAATGAGAGTCACTGTCAGTAGTGAGTAAGTAAAACCACTCGACAGGAGAAAGGTGACTGGAGCTGACGGGATACGCAGATTATGTGAAAAGGCTTGTTTGTCTTCAAGCAGCAGTCCACCGTAGCTCACTGAAAGAACAAATCGTTGCTAGTCATTGAAAAAACGTGCAGCTCATTCCTACAGAGTCGCCAACAGTCGTATATAACTAAATGCCTATATCGCTGGTGTTAGCCAGTTGCAGATATTTGGAACATGATTTATGCTCTGTCCATCTCCATGGCTGAGTGGTAAGCGTTTCTGGCTGCTATGCGAAGCCAGGGATTTTTTCTTGGTAGGAGGATTGGAATGGGGTGTACACAGCCTCGTGATGCGCACTGAGGGGTTACTTGAGTTAGAAGTAGCGGCTCCAAGCTCTAGGAAGCCAACAATGGTGGGAAGAGCCGTGTACCGACCCCATGCCGCTGTCTATCGCATCCAGAGGATGACACGGCGGTCGGTCGGTCGGTCTCTATTGGCCCGTCTAGGTCACAACACGAAACTTTGCTTTCTTGCTTCTTTATGCTAGCGTGTAACGATCTGAAGGCCGGAAAATCTACCGATAGTTGATTTTTGCTCGTCAGTCTGGCATCCTTTACAGAAACGACTGGTAGAGGAAAAAAGATACAAAGAAGAGCAGCGCGTTTCGTGACGATTTCGTTTAGTAAGCGCAGAAGTATCATCAAGATCCTCATTCGACTCCAGTGGCAGGCGCTACGCGAAAATTTCGCATCATGGTGTCGAGTACTGTTAAAATTCATAGAGCAAGCGTTCCTTAGAGAGTCAATCTTCTGTATTCGTTGCGTGAAGACAGTGATAGTGAAATCCGTGAGATTCGATCTCACGCAGAGGCTAACCAAAAATCATTCATCCCACTCGCCAGTCACGAGTGTAACAGGAAGGGGGAAAGTGGCAATGGTACACGAAGTACACCTCACCACATACTCTAAAATAATATGCGGTATATAGACGAAGACGTAGTGAGCGAAATATCTGAAGCGAGCAACTACACTCGTTAGTCTCGTTTCATAAATGTTAGACATCCATCATGTATAAGTGTGCTCATAATATCGAGCTCATTCAATCAAAATCTCTTATAAGCCTCTTGATAACGGATGAGCCCACCTGCTTATTTATTTAATCTATTAAGAAATATCACTACGATATTTCTTTCTATTATGGACGGGGTGGCAGAACGTGAGAATGCGTGCAGTCCAGGTGTAACCGTGGGCAGCCCGGAGTCAGTAACGTAAGAGTGTGTGTTTTGTCAACTTAGCTTGATGGAAGGATCAGATACGGCAAGATCGCTTGTAAATCTTTTTATTGATTACCATCTTCAACGGATCTGTGCTGTCATCATCGGATCTGAAAGTTTAGAAAGTAAACATTCCAAGTCAAGGAGGCTAACACATATCTGATCTCATTTAAGCACTGTATACTTTACTGAAGCTTTAGAACGTACATTGTGACACATTCATGATTCTTACAAACTTTCAAGTTGTATGACCTAGCGGCACGTACACCGAATTATTTTGACTTTATCGAAATGCTCTTGAAAGGGTACACTCTTATAGACTCCACGCACGGCATCACTTTCAAGTATGATTTCTATTTCATTTCAAAGATTGTGAATGTATTCGCGTAAAAAAAAGTTAGTTCTTTACTGCAACACTTCTGTATACCGTGATGTACCTACCGTTGGGTCTACTTTGCACTAAACGTCGGTACTTGATAAGAACAAACATCGAACACCACATAATTTACGTATAGATCTTTCCCGTCATATATCAGGGAGTTATAATGTAAGCAATGTCGAATTTGTTAGCATAACACATGTGATTTCTGGATGTACCTTGCGCCTTCTTTAACTAAAACTTCAGCTCTGTAGCATACTTAAACCTCCGGCTCCAAAATACATGTCAATCTTTTCGTGAATGAGCATGTACTATAACAGAAATTATGGCGATCGCTTTTTTAAATCATGTGGCTCATGCACCGCATCGTTCTACCCTTATCGATTTCTTCACGGGCACACATGCTCTTATTTAGACCTCGACCAATCTAATGCTGGAATATAGGATTTTTTAAATTTATTTTATGTCTTGTATTATAAAGTAATAATGTTAACATTGTATTTCATAAGTGTGGCACGTTTGACATCTAGATGTGGACGGACGTGCTCTTTGTAGACCTCAAAAACCACATTGTTCGTATATAAGATATTAATTTATGTATAGTACATTATTGGGGATTGTTTGTTTTCTAGTACTGTTTCATGTCTGACTTTTTGTTGTATCTACAACTTGGGCTGTTATTGACTGAACATAGAGTGCTGTGACAAACGTTAACCTCGAGGGGCGAATCACACTTTAACTTTGCCCTCTATAACGTTTTATTAGTCTTTTGTTGAATGGGAGCATGTACCGAATGTATTATGATTACTGTTATGTCAGCTGGTGGCTTGTGCATAGCATTGTTCTGACTTTACTTATATTTCTTAAATGGCATCTTCATATGTAGACCTCGAGCATCGTATCATTTGTATGTTTTTTGTGTATGTGGTGTGATGATTACTTTTATGTAGACATTGTGACGTCTGCTGTAATTGCGCGTTTGTTGTGTTGTATAAGTTCAGCAAGATTACAATAAAATTAGTTACTTATTATTAATGTAACATGATGTTTTACTTAATCACTGCCTTTTCTGTCTAATAAACGTTATTTTGTTAAAGAAATCTCAGCCCGAGAACGTGTAGCAATGTCGTCTGTCAAGCAGTCAAAATGTCACTAAGTTCTTTCACAAAAGTAATTATTTATAACCAACAAACAAGCTAAATGTACGATAAGTAATCTGAATTAAACAAGATTAATGATTTTTAGTAATTTCAGTGCTGTTATTTAAAAGACTCTTTACTAGTAGCAGGTCGTTTATCAAAATTAATGCTATGTTATCTCGAGGTGGCAACTTTTCTTTAAGCAAAATGAACAGTTTTGTTACACAATGCCACACGTACACAACACTAATGTATTTTCCTGTCAAATTATTTCATAAAAGTTGTTACAAAACTACCACGCTTCATACATCAGCAGATAAGAATTTATATCAAGTAAGATGCTGTTTGCATTCATAGAAGTTCGATGTATTCACAGTCTGACTGCAATTTATTACCTCAGAGTGGGTCCTCGGCCACTAGTACACAATTATTATTGGAATTATAGCTAACAACATTTAAGTCTGTGTAGAAAATCAATTTAAAACTGCCTCTGCAATATTTCAACTAAGATGGCGACTAGCATAAGACAATCAGTTATCGATTCTGCTTCAGGCTGTTTTATCCAAATATATAAATAATATGTATTAAATCTTTCCTCACCTTCACTATATACATTAACATTTGAAAATATTTCTCAATGTTACAAGACGCGTTCATTTCACCATTTACCAATAAACTGCGCTGTAGATCAATAGCTCTAATGGCTGCGCTCTTTGCTAGCTAAGCAAAAAACTTAACATTTATATACGACGATAATTACGATGAAATAAAACTCCAAACAAAGGAGATTCATTTCAATAACACATCAACTCTATTTCGAAATATAGGTTAGCGACATAACAATATTTTAATACAGTTTTTTACAGACCTCTGTGTTAAAAACGTCCATCACATCCTGTGAGTACAATAGTTCGAACGGGAAGGTTTTTTTTACTAAATCATACACTCCTGGAAATGGAAAAAAGAACACATTGACACCGGTGTGTCAGACCCACCATACTTGCTCCGGACACTGCGAGAGGGCTGTACAAGCAATGATCACACGCACGGCACAGCGGACACACCAGGAACCGCGGTGTTGGCCGTCGAATGGCGCTAGCTGCGCAGCATTTGTGCACCGCCGCCGTCAGTGTCAGCCAGTTTGCCGTGGCATACGGAGCTCCATCGTAGTCTTTAACACTGGTAGCATGCCGCGACAGCGTGAACGTGAACCGTATGTGCAGTTGACGGACTTTGAGCGAGGGCGTATAGTGGGCATGCGGGAGGCCGGGTGGACGTACCGCCGAATTGCTCAACACGTGGGGCGTGAGGTCTCCACAGTACATCGATGTTGTCGCCAGTGGTCGGCGGAAGGTGCACGTGCCCGTCGACCTGGGACCGGACCGCAGCGACGCACGGATGCACGCCAAGACCGTAGGATCCTACGCAGTGCCGCAGGGGACCGCACCGCCACTTCCCAGCAAATTAGGGACACTGTTGCTCCTGGGGTATCGGCGAGGACCATTCGCAACCGTCTCCATGAAGCTGGGCTACGGTCCCGCACACCGTTCGGCCGTCTTCCGCTCACGCCCCAACATCGTGCAGCCCGCCTCCAGTGGTGGCGCGACAGGCGTGAATGGAGGGACGAATGGAGACGTGTCGTCTTCAGCGATGAGAGTCGCTTCTGCCTTGGTGCCAATGATGGTCGTGTGCGTGTTTGGCGCCGTGCAGGTGAGCTCCACAATCAGGACTGCATACGACCGAGGCACACAGGCCAACACCCGGCATCATGGTGTGGGGAGCGATCTCCTACACTGGCCGTACACCACTGGTGATCGTCGAGGGGACACTGAATAGTGCACGGTACATCCAAACCGTCATCGAACCCATCGTTCTACCATTCCTAGACCGGCAAGGGAACTTGCTGTTCCAACAGGACAATGCACGTCCGCATGTATCCCGTGCCACCCAACGTGCTCTAGAAGGTGTAAGTCAACTACCCTGGCCAGCAAGATCTCCGGATCTGTCCCCCATTGAGCATGTTTGGGACTGGATGAAGCGTCGTCTCACGCGGTCTGCACGTCCAGCACGAACGCTGGTCCAACTGAGGCGCCAGGTGGAAATGGCATGGCAAGCCGTTCCACAGGACTACATCCAGCATCTCTACGATCGTCTCCATGGGAGAATAGCAGCCTGCATTGCTGCGAAAGGTGGATATACACTGTACTAGTGCCGACATTGTGCATGCTCTGTTGCCTGTGTCTATGTGCCTGTGGTTCTGTCAGTGTGATCATGTGATGTATCTGACCCCAGGAATGTGTCAATAAAGTTTCCCCTTCCTGAGACAATGAATTCACGGTGTTCTTATTTCAATTTCCAGGAGTGTAGTTAACAAAAGATTAAGATTTTCATTATCTTTTTACATGGGCATTGTCTGAGACACAGTTTTACAAAATATTAAATAATGTCGTTGACAATAATTATTTATTATTTTATTAACGGTGAAGTTATTTTTACTAGCGTTGCGAGAATAGGTTCAAAGGTCAGTCACATTCCACATACAATGCTGACGTGAATGTTATTTTGAATAAATATAGGCATGGATATTACAAAATAAAAGCTCGTCATAGAATGATTATGTAAGATACGTCTTGTTCATTGCCGTATCATACATATATTTCAGTGATCTTGATTCTGGATGTAGTCTTGAGCAGTCATCAGGCACCTTATCGAATTATACCGTAGGCTCCACATCATCTTGTTATCAGTCCACTTACGGCATACCAATATTCCTTAAATGGTCGTGCTAATACGAAGACCTCAAACGCTGCATTATTTGCACATCTGAGTTTTTGTGGTTAATTTTGGGTGGTATGATGATTTCTTTTACGTAAACCTAACAGTTTGTCACAGAGTGATCAAGTAAGAAAGGTCGTGTTCATCGTCATATCGTGCATGCATTTCATGGATTTTGACTGTGGATGATATCTTGAAAACACACCAGGCACCTAATCGAATTTATATCACATGCTCCACAGTACCGTGTATTCAATCCGATCCAGTGACTGTGTTCTATATTGTGTTGTGTACAGTCACCATCATGTTATATTGCTCTCAATTGATAGTCGATACATGTGTGGATAAATAATCTGAACTATATTTTATAGTAAATTTGCATTTTAAAAATGGCACTGTATATTTTCAAAATGTAATTTATCGCAAATCTGTAATTTTAAAAATGTTAGCTAATTCTGTTAAAAGTAATTTTAATGAGATAGAAGTGAAGAAAGAATTTTTATCATGGCACACGTAGTTCGACATTATTGCGAATATATATCGATTTTCGCGTACAGCAATATAAACAACTGTATACAGACTTACCTACACAAATATCGTACTAGCTCAGTTGTCATTGTGGTGTTAAGTGAACGAGTGCGCTAGGACATCAGCACAAGGTAATCTACGTTTTATATTTGTGGTATTTTGTATTTGACACATGATGTTCCATGTTACCTTTTATTGCAAAACGACGCAACATCACTACGTGACTTGCAAGTTTGTAAAGATAGTAAGCTACTGTTAATGTGTTACAAGGTACGTTCTAAAGCTTCAGTAGCGTATACAGTGTTTAAATGAGATCAGACATGCATCAGCCATATTGACCTGAGATTTTTTTTTTCATTAGACTTCCAGATCCAATGATGACAGCACAAGTCTGTCGAAACGGGCAATCAGAAAAAAGATTTACAAGTGATCTTGACGTACCTGATATTTCAGAATAATATGTCAGTTCAGATCGCTCCCATCAGTTGACACAATGTCAAACATATTATATTGATGGAAGGAGATAGCATAGAGCAGGGAGCAGTGGTCAGTGTCAAATATGACAGCTAGTTCCTTACGGTACGCGGGCTGATGGCTGTTCGCTGTTTGGCGGGATTCCCCCCAACCTGCTGTCTGAGCGGGAGGCGGTTCGGACACATACGTTTCAACTGATTCTGATTCCGACATCGAAGTTGTAACTATGCAGACGTTCTCAAGCAATGGTTAGAATATAAAAGTAACAGAATGAGTTAACGTACTTTCTAAGGATGTCCAATCTATTTCAGCTATGTTTTATTAGGGAAGTAATCCACAATATCCTGTTGTACCTCATTTTTCTGAATTTCCCTTGTCGCGTATGATCTGATAGGATGCGCTTTGTTCCTTCAGGGCGAGCGTCACGCGTGAATTTTATTGGCTGTGCAAGGTTCCCACGGACCGGTTATTCACTCACTTAACATCGTAATCTTTCACAGCACATATACTGAGTCGAGTTTTAAATTATTATTCTTTTAACCGTGTGCACTTTCAATATGATGTTTGAAACTTCGTTCAACAAATCTCCGAGTGTTTCACGGGTAGTACTAGTAACAGAAAGGTTACGTGTGGTATATAAATGCCTTCAACAACTGTCATTAGCACTTTCGTAGTGTGCTTCCGCATATAACACATGCATCTTTGTTTAAAGGATTGTTGGTTAATCTGGATATGTACATACTCAGTCATTCATCCCACGTCTTCTTGAGCTGGTGGTTACTATTTAAATCTGCGGTGCACGCTGTAGAACGCAACATTTCGCTCTTAACGTATACCCACATGCTGGAGGAATTTTCTTTCATCCTCGAATTTTTCAATTTTAATTAAATTCTTGCGGTCTTGAATCTTACAATTAGTACTGATACTCACTCCCTGCTCTCTCAGTCGGTTATTTCGAAATTCCCACGGGATTTGGTGATGGAACTAGGCGTTACCCTCTCCCTGTGTGTGTGTGTGTGTGTGTGTGTGTGTGTGTGTGTGTGTGTGTGGGTGGGTGCATGGGTTAAATGGATTTCATCCTATCTCTTGCGCCATATTGAGCACGAGACTGCTTTCAGGCCCAGTAGAGTCAATGCCTTCACTATACCCTAATGTTATATATGTTAAGGGGCCTATATTTAATCAACTTCACGAAGCGGAGTTTGATGATATAACCTACATACGTTGTCTTCTTTTTTGTACCATGCGTTTATAAAATAAATCGTATCCAGTTATGGTCTGAAAACCTCTCATTGAACATTTTCTTAATGGCACATAACCCTAATCCCCCGTGCAATCCAGCATGTCTACATCAAGAATGTCAATGCAAGATTAACAGACGAATGTGCACTAAAAATAGACAAGTTTCAAATTAAAGAATAATTGAGTAAACGATTCTTGACAGAATTCCCACAATGTCCATTTCCGTTGCACGTTTGCCGATCCATAGCACAAAACAGTTCTAATTTTTAATTTCCTCCCCCTTTCAGATTGATTTATCATTTTACAATATGAACTGAACTACAACCAAGAAGGATTTTAATGGAAACTATTTCCGGTCGCTGAAGCCTACGAACATGTATCCAGTTGCTATCGAAAGATTTCCTAGGTAACGACAGAGAGGAAATCTTTGAGGAGAAATGCCACGAGGAAAGGCGTCGCTATGAAAAATTTATTTCCTGGCGTTCTGAGACCTGCCATAAATATTCAGTAGGATTCTAATCAGAATTCTCAACACGCCTCTCCTTTAATGGAAATGTCTGCTGTTGAGATTACTATTCATTCATGTTATTACACAACTCATAAATGTTCTTCGGTGGTAGGCAGCGAAAATGCTAACTTAGCATTCGTGACACGCAGGCTTGGCAGATCACCTCATTAACTCAAATAGCCACGGGGTATGACAACGACTTCGACACCAAATACGATGATAGATGGTTCAAATGGCTCTGAGCACTATGGGACTTAACATCTGAGGTCATCAGTCCCCTAGAACTTAGAACTACTTAAACCTAACTAACCTAAGGACATCGCACACATCCATGCCCGAGGCAGGATTCGAACCTGCGACCGTAGCAGTCACGCGGTTCCGGACTGAGCGCCTAGAACCACACGGCCACCGCGGCTGGCTAAAAAGGAGAAAATACGCATTGCCAATCAGAGATATGTTAGGTAAACTTCATTGTTTACTAGTAGTGAACGGTGGGCAAGGTAGATTAGAGTTACGTTTGCAAAATTCTGTACTGTCGTCATACTAAAGTAAGAGTGGTGTAATTTACTTAGACAACTTCGTTCCTAACACCACGAAAGAAATAGTAAGGGAGCGAAAAAATGGTGTGAAACCCAATTGACACAAGGTAGTAATAGTGTAAAATACATACTAATCAATTTAAAAAACTATTCATTCCAATAAAAGTATAAGTTAACAAGTTGCTGAAATAATTTCCGTCCGTGTCTCATCGAAGGCTATGACCAGGGTCTCAAATAATCAATTCCAGTAGGTTTAAATGTCAAAAGCACGTTCAGGTACATGGCAATGCTCTAAATAGAAGCAATATAGGTAATGTCAGTTGAAATAAACGGTAATATAAGTAATCTATTTGTTGTCCCTCTTATAAATACACACAAACACAGCCACTCAGTAAAATACGCGATGTGTAGCTCTTGTCTTAAGTATGTGATCTCGCCGAGTGTCAATTCGAGATAGTTACGATCAATGATGCGCTTAATCTCTATTTACTATGGGCAAATAGTCTACTGGACCAAACATTACTACAACACGGGGACTCATTCATTTCACTTATCTTTATAATTCAGTTCTTTTATGGCTGTCGATAGTGTGTAATTTTCATCAGTACTTTTCTAAGTGACTTGAGGAAGCTGCACATTATAAGCTACCTACTTCATTCTTTTACAAAACATGGACACTTGGTCTTCTGACACATTCCACAAATTAAGAGGACTCTTGAACAAGAAACAAAAAGAGCGTATATTTCATAAGTCGTAAGTTTTATGAGGTAAAACATTATCACAGCGTGTTCGTCCATCTTTGGAATGCAATACAGTAGCGGTTCTGCGTGACAGGGATTCGGTAAGTCCTGGATATGTTCCCAGCGGTATATGACACGAGGTATCAGAGTACAGGTGACGCAATTCCCCTAAACTGCGGGTCACTGGTTCATGGGCGTGGAGCTGGTGCCTGATAGCGACGCAGATGTGTTCCATCGGGTCCAGATCAGGTAAATTTGATGGCGACTACTTCTTCATAAGATCACCATCACGCTCCTGTACTTGTTACACAATGAGGTCACTATCACGTTCTGGGCTTTGTTACACAGACAGTTATCCAGCTGGAAGATACTATTGCCTTGGGTAAGACATCAATGTTGCAGATGGTCTGCAGTAACTTCCATGCTGTGATGATGTCTTCGAATGGTACTACAGATCCTGTGAAAGCCGAGATAAATGTCGTTCATAGCATAAAACCGGTCTTACTGGCCTGCGTACGTAGTTCAGTGCACGTTTCAAGCAGCCATTCATTTGGCTGAATGCATTTGTGGACCCAGGGATCGCCTTGATGTAACAAGAGAAATGATTATTCATAGTAGAATCTTGATGATTATGTGTCCATTACAATCATAATTGACGATGTGATTGTTTAGACGTGGGAGCACGTTAAGAGTCAGCTGATGTGGAGCCCTATGTTCAAGAGTATGAGCTGCTTGATGTGTTCTAAAACAGTTGAAAGAGGACACGTCACTCTCTTACTATTCTCCATACTCAAGGATACAATTTAATGCTGATTTTTTCACCCAAGACATAGTGCTTGTGAGATAACAGAAAGCTATCAGCATGAGCAGGCACTGATGGAAATGTGTACATTGTTAATGCATTTAGGTTCTTTATGGTGGCTCTCCATCCAACAGTATTTTTCTTGAGTTGAGAAAAAGCAGGCTGTTTATTCATTTAACAGTAAATCTTGCAGTGAACGTTTGGACCTTGAAAGCCACATGTAGCTATTGGGCAAAGGAATATCTCATAGCACTGCGATTAGAAATGGTTTTACTACATTACAACACGATACTTGAGTACATATATTGTAACTTAACTTTGGCTGAGATGAGCACTTAGGTGCGAAGCTGCACATCAAACAAACATCGGCTAGAAGGAACAAAGGCAAAATCTGTAGTGGTTCGTCCACTATCTAATAGAAACAATGTTGCTTGGTCGTCTACTTGGAATAAAATGGGCAGAATCCGGAGCGGCGCTCGTTGAGCTGCACAGCGCCGGCTAGAGGACGCTGTCGTCTGTGTGGGTGTCGTGCCAGCATAAGAACTTGCACCTACGCCGAGGCATCGTAGTTATCGATACCACACTACCTATTAGGCACCTCTTGCCACAGCAGGGGACAGGGCTGCAAGAGGAATCTAGGTCACATAGCCAACGTGTTACGACAGTGTCGTAAATGCCCTTTGTGAACAGGGATGACGGCCAGGAAAATTCGCGAGTTTGGTGTCGTCCATCAGCCTGCAAAGTTTTTTTGGGAAGCCTCAGGCCTTTAAAATAATTTTAGAAGGAACGCAACATTTATGGCGGTTCTGAAATGATCTATGTTGGAACACAAAAATGCCTCTCTTAGTGTAGCTGGGGCCGGTGGCCAGGCGTATGGTGATGTTTATGCCATCCAGATAATGAGCTACATAAAAATGTGTTGTTCACTTTAGAGCTATACGAAAACTCAAAACACACTGCCTAAAATGGTCGTGGAAGAAAAACAATTTTGGAGCACAATGTCTCCTCCACCTTGCACTGGAATTTGTGAGACAAGAATACCGTTAACTTGATTAGGATTGGCCAATGAGTAGCGCAGATGAGTTGGAGGGGGGGACATGGAGCTCGTGGAGTCTTGTGATTGGCACGAAACCATTGTGTGAGCAGCTGCGGGAGTGATTTGTGGAGTTTACTGAGGTTCTATGGGAAGTGAAGAGAGGAGAAACTTCCACTCTGGGCTGGAGTGGGTCATTAAATTCAGACTCTGGGCTGAAGTAGGTCTTTTGATTAAGACTCCAATCTCGATAGGATTCTGGTCTTGACTTGTGTTACGATTCGATTCCACTAGGGACACTTGTGGTGGGCGTGAGGACTCAGCTGTACCAGTAGTTTAAACCTCAGTCATCTTGGACAACTCGAGGTACTGAGGGCAATCTTATTCATAAGAGGTCTGCTGCTCTGATGTTTGATCTCCCTCAGCGACTTCGCACGAACATTCACAATGCTAGCACGCAATATACTCGTATATAGCACTAATAATACGCACATAGTGAGTGAGAGAATATAAAAAGCTTGTGCATGTTATTCGATATATACACTACTGGCCATTAAAATTGCTACACCAAGAAGAAATGCAGATGATAAACGGGTATTCATTGCACAAATATATTATACTAGAACTGACATGTGCTTACATTTTCACGAAATTTGGGTGCATAGATCCTGAAAAATCAGTACCTAGAACAACCACCTCTGACCGTAATAACAGCCTTGATACGCCTGGGCATTGAGTCAAACAGAGCTTGGATGGCGTGTACATGTACAGCTGCCCATGCAGCTTCAACACGATACCATAGTTCATCAAGAGTAGTTACTGGCGTATTGTGACGAGCCACTTGCTCGGCCACCATTGACTAGACGTTTTCAATTGGTGAGAGATTTGGAGAATGTGCTGGCCAAGGCAGCAGTCGAACATTTTCTGTATCTAGAAAGGCCCGTACAGGACCTGCAACATGCGGTCGTGCATTATCCTGCCGAAATGTAGGGTTTCGCAGTGATTGAATGAAGGGTAGAGCCACGGGTCGTAACACATCTGAAATGTAACGTCCACTGTTCAAAGTGCCGTCAATGCGAACAAGAGGTGACCGAGACGTGTAACCAATGGCACCCCATACCATCACACCGGCTGACACGCCAGTATGGCGATGACGAATACACGCTTCCTATGTGCGTTCACCGCGATGTCGCCAAACACGGATGCGACCATCATGATGCTGTAAACAGAACTTGGATTCATCCAAAAAAAATGACGTTTTGCCATTCGTGCACCCAGGTTCGTCGTTGAGTACACCATCACAGGCGCTCGTGTCTGTGATGCAGCGTTAAGGGTATCCACAGCCATGGTCTCCGGGCTGGTAGTCCATGTTGCTGCAAACATCGTCGGGCTGTTCGTGCAGATGGTTGTTGTCTTGCAAACGTCCCCATCTGTTGACTCAGGGATCGAGACGTGGCGGCACGATACGTTACAGCCACGCGGATAAGATGCCTGTTATCTCGAGTGCTAGTGATACGAGGCCGTTGGATCCAGCACGGTGTTGCGTATTGCCCTCCTGAACCCACCGATTCCATATTCTGCTAACAGTCATTGGATCTCGACCAACGCGAGCAGCAATCCGACGTTTATCAATGTCGGAAACGTGATGGTACGCATTTCTCCTCCTTAAACGAGGCATCACAACAACGTTTCACCAGGCAACGCCGGTCAACTGCTATTTGTGTATGAGAAATCGGTTTGAAACTTTCCTCATGCCAGCATGTTGTAGGTGTCGCCACCGGCGCCAACCTTGTGTGAACGCTCTGAAAAGCTAATCATTTATATATCACAGTATCTTCATCCTGTCGGTTAAATTTCGCGTCTGTAGCACGTCATCTTCGTGGTGTAGAAATTTTAATAGCCAGTAGTAACGCCCCACCCGTCACTTATCTGGTTTTGGTGTGTGTTCACCCCAGGTAGTTGACTAACAGATCAGCAGAGAGTGTAAAACTGCCGCAATGTCGGATAACGCAAAGAAAGTAATAAGGTCCTGTGACTCCTGATTGAACTGCGGTGGCAGTGTTGACATTAATTAAAAAGGGGTGCACATTGATGTTATATTCAGCTATCGAACACCAGATGCAAATGTTGAACATAAAATTAATTAAGAAAGTGACTTGGGATTTCAACTACTTGATTGAAAACAGATGCAGCCGTGCTTTGCCGTGCTTCTCTCGCTATTTTCCTTGCACCTTTCGCAATTAATTTGGCTTCAATTGCCGTTCGTTTGATGATGGCAATCTCTTTCTCTATTTTGACGCCGAGATTCTTTACCTCCTCTTTTACTTCCCTATGAACTTCTGTGAGCCTATAGTTCAGCTCCGAATTCGCCTTTTTAATTTCGGCATTAAGGTTGGCGCTCTGCTCTTTCAGCTCCGAATTCGCCTTTTTAATTTCGGCATTAAGGTTGGCGCTCTGCTCTAAGTTCACCGTTTGCATCTGTTGCAACAGGTCCGTAATGTTTTTGAGAGTAGCCGCATTGTGGTCCTCGTCCTTTTGTGGTTGAAAATGCGACTCTTATCCTCTGTTCTGAGGAACCCTTCGATATCTAGACAAGTATCGTCTCCGCGCCCCCGTCGGATCACTTGTGAATGAATCGTTTGATAATGCTCGGACACCGTTTTGTTCCAACACACTCTGGCTTCTTAGGCTGGATCTTCCATACTTATGGATTAATCCTGTACTCCCTGCGTCCCCCGAGCTCTCAGTATCACTGCTTGAATCAACGTCCTTGCTATTCAGCGGACTAAACCAGTCGTGAGACCCAGTTTCACGACGTTGCAGCTCGCGTTCTTCACGCACATCGGTAGAGCTTTCCCTACTATCACCCATGTTCTCCCGAGTAAAAATCTGATTATATTCTGCCGTTGTCTTGGCTTTTCCCCTCGTTATCATTTGCACTTTTATGTTACACGAAAACTCAAAACCCAGGTACCCCTTACTCTCAATAATTAGATAGCTCAAAACATATATCAGGACACAAATTGAAACACTGGGTGTGAGCAGTGCCCCACAAACAGTTCATGAAGCATTCCCCCAAAAAGGCAGAAAAGGCTAGTACCGAAGATTGTGGTCTGTGTGCTCAGCATCGGCTGATTACAGCACTGCACATCATAAGTACTCTAACAAATCACCAATACAATGCACACGCACCTATAAATGTCAATTTGAAAGGACAGCACATGAAGAAGACAATGTAACTTCTTGCAACTAACGCTACCCGTTTTTTCAATTAAAAATGGGTAAGCAATGGATCACGTGGAAAAATTTACTTTTTCAAGACTACTTCCTAGCAAATCCCGAATTATTGTATCCTGGCATGGATCAGCCATATGTAACACCCCACCCATCACTTATCTGGTTTTGGTGTGTGTTCACCCCAGGTAAATGACTAACAGATCAACAGAGAGTGCAAAACTGCCGCAATGTCGGATAACGCAAAGAAAGTAAAAAGGCCTTGTGACTCCTGATTGAACTGCGGTGGCAGTGTTGACATTAATTGGTTCAGAATTGATTCCTTTTAATTAAAAAGGGGTGGACATTGATGTTATATTCAGCTATTGAACACCAGATGCAAATGTTGAACATAAAATTAATTAAGAAAGTGACTTGGGATTTCAACTACTTGATTGAAAACAGACGCAATCAATTAGCACAGATTTATTTTAACTCACGACCTTCAATCATCACATTACATGACTCTCCTAACAGGCACTGGTAATAAATTGCGTTTGCGTGGAGTAAAGCACGATAAATCAAAAGCAATTCCTATCGACTGACCTAAGCGTAATGGGAAGTGCGAGAAGAATTCTACAATACACGGCCCATGAAACCCTTGTGGAAACTTTGCTGACGTGGTCTAACAAATTAATCAGTGGCCGGAGCGGGCGCAATCTCACCGAATTCAGAGTGGTGGGGCGATGTCATTGTGCGGACGTCGGCCGACCTTGTGGTGCTGCAAGGCTGCACTCATCTATTCACTCCTAGCTATCTTGCTCAGCACATAGCTGAACCAAAACTTCCTATCTCCAAGCTCAATCGTTCCATTTGCTAAGTCCTAAACTGCAGAGATGCTTACTCTTTCTGAGGCAAGCTGAGTAAAGAACGCCACGTCCGCACTCTAGGCAAGCTGGGAACAGAAGACCTCTACGGAGACTTCTCACAGTCCGCTCTTCGCCTTGGTTTCCCCTCCAGCAAAATCACTTACGCCAATTGCAGCGCAAGTCGCATTAATTATGCGTCACTTCCCAGTGCCGACCAATGCCTGCTCTGGGAAGTGAACAAATTCCCACAAAATTTCCCTTCCTCTCAACTTCTGCTATTTAGCTCCTCCCAGGCCACCCATCAAGGTTAGCGTCTGCACAAACACCAATTTCCCGGAATTCTGACTCCCAGGAGAGTACTTCAAATTCCTTGGTCCTACGTTCCCATCGGAGGCCGGTGTATTTCATTCTGTTGCTCTTCACCCGATTTACTTCAGACTCTGTGGACTCAGTGCTTTTCGGCAGTGAAGTTGCACCGGCAACATTCACATTTTGACAAGTGGAAAATGTGTCTTGACTCATTTGAGAAAACGGTGGGAACCCAAAACCTGAGTCTGCAGTATTTGCAATATTGTGTTCTGTCATTCCCGATTCCTGAGGTGAGCTGTTGCTGACCAATCGATCGATAACGCTTCCCTGTTCACTACCTGTTTCACTGTCTACACCATTGTTTGCCGCCCGCTCCATTTCCCTATGCACAATTACCAAATTACTACTTTGAACATTAGTTAATTCATTACTCTGCGGCGCTAACACACTGCTTTCGTCTTCACTGTCATTTCTCAGTTTACTTTGGAGCCTAGTATTACGTTTTTCACACGCCATTATTGTCACAGTATTTCACACGATAACATAGAAAAGCGCAATTTGAAGAGCAAAATAAAATAACATAGCAATGGAAATAATGTCTACTTAATTGCCAGCGCAGCTGCGAAATACTTGGTGCAAATCTACATGCATGCCACAACTGTTTTACTGTACAACAATGAAAAACTACAACTACAAAGGAAATTCTCTCTATAATTACGCGCTAGCAATAAACAATAGCTACACTAATTACACAAACTATAAGAAAAAAATCAGAAGATTCCAGTGAGGTATCCTAGGCTAAGGGTCGACATATGAAACGTCCCCTTTGAACAATTATACATGACTGTGCTTAACCTGACACACAATATTTTGTTAGCGCAACGCAGTCTGACTTTCAAAAATCCCTACAAAAGAATGGCCCTGACTAACATTAAACTATACCTTTCACAAATCACTTACCTCACAAAAATCTTCGCTGCTCAAGCTACTGCAATACAGCGAGCGCCACTACTGCCAGCTAAATAAAAGATTCAAACTATGGAAGGCACTAACTACTGATAGGGATAGTTAGCAAATGAAAGATATTAGTAGAGAACAAACAATGTATTTACCTTGATATCATCATATATAAATATAGCAGTTCATGACAAATTACAAATCTCCGCCATCTCTCTCCCCACATCCACTGCTGCTGGCGGCTCACCTCCAACTGCGCAACGCTACGCGCTGTTCACAGCCAGCTGCCTAACACTACAATGGCGAATATTACAACAATGCAAAGCAGCCACAGACTGCACACAGCACAGCCAGTGATTTTCATATTGAGCGCTACGTAACGTTGCCAATAAGAAAACATAAACAGCCTACCTACATAGAGAAAACATAAACAGCCTACTTACATAGCCCCCATGCTCCCCACAAAAAAATTTTACAAATTGGGTTGGGCAGTGGCCAATACAGATTTGAAAAAATTTTTCATAATTGCAATAATAAAGATATCAAATGCACACACTTATTGATACAATGTTGGTCAAAAGCTAAAAATTTCTCACAGTCCATAAAGACAGTCCTCATCATTCGTCACAGTAAAATTGCAGTGTTTTTCTCAAAGTCTGAGCAGTAAAAGACAATGCACACAGACGTAGTGGATTTCCATGCAGTCTTGAAGAAGTAGTGTTGTCCTTCCAACGGAAAGACAGTGCTGACTCGACATGCAGACGGGTAATGGGCCACAACATAGCAAACCCACAGCAGAGTCATTCGAAATTTTGAAGAGTATTGGTAGGTAGGTCATCACAGAGCAGACCCACTGTAGTCCTGGTAGAGATTACGGCATTGGTGGGCCACCAGAGGTGCAGACCCACTGTAGTCCTTGTAGAAATAATGGTATTGATGGATCATCAAAGATGTAGACCCACTGTAGTCCTTGTAGAGATAGCCAACAGCCATCTGTTGTGACTGTGCAGGTGCACAATCACCATTGAAGAGTCTTGCGGATAATATAGCAAGTCCATAAACCACCACTTGTGCACTCACAAAGTTTTTGGAATTGTCCTTAGAACCAGCAATGCTGTTATCCAGTCCCTTGCTGAATTAGTAACACATGTGCAAACACTAACAGTCCCAACTTCTCACATATTGTCCATATACTATGACCAACAGAAACGTGTGCAGTGAAATGTTACTTAATTTGAAGAACTGGTAACAATTACAATTTGGTAACATAAAAATACAATAACAAAGGTATAAAATACATCATTAAAGAACATAATAATACAGATAACATTTGTAGTACAGGCTTTACAAAAGAATAGAAATGAACATATACATCAGTGTTACAGGAATTATGACATGAGTACAAAAATAAAAGTTCAGAATCACTTTCGAAACATCAACTTCACACATGAGCATTAAAACAAAACAGAATAAATAATGTGTAAGCATATTTATAAGGTAAATAACATATTATTAATGCCAATTATATCCGAGGATAACAGTATTTCTCATCATAGTGAATGTAGCTTAATATTAAAAGAAGAAAAAATTCTATGAAACTACACAGAGACAGGAAGAAAACAACTACACAAGGGTACACAAACACATAGGGGGATAACACAAAAGGAAAGGACAGGGTTTGTTTTACTGCAGTATTTTGCATGGAGATCTCCCTTCGTTCATCATTATTCCCAAAAAGTCCTATCTAAGCCTGCTTTCTGTATTCTGTTCACATCCTCTGTCAAAAATAGTTTTTCTCCACTGTACAGTATCCTTTTTTTTTTTTTTTTTTTTTTTTTTGCCAGACCATTTTCTGATAGCTTCTCAATGCATTTCTTATAAATTCATCATAGTTAGTTTCTTATATAGTCTACCCCCTCTTAAGCTAACTTAAATCTATTGAGCTCAGATGCTAAACTAAGGGACGAGGCAATGCAGCATCACATAACAAATTATCACAAACAGCAATGACAAAAAAATGACAATTTGCAAAGCAAGCAGCAGCAAATCTAAATTAACAGATAAAATGCAAAGTTACAACTAATATGAGCCAATGTGCAGCAACAATAAAAATAAATCAATAGTAAAACTAGCTTAACAGAGTAATACAAAGTGAAATTTAGTAGCACTATGCCTGGCAAATAGCAGCAGAAAAAACTTATATCTAAACATGACATAGCTCAAGCAGAAAAAATAGTACACTAAAGATAACAATGCAGATAAGGGAAATGTATATTCACATCTTAATGTCTATGTAAATTAAAGTGGTGCACCACAAGAAGTTATTCTACCAAAAAGTTACCAAGTATTTGAAAAGAAAATTATGTGTCCAGGTACTGTTACTAGTCCCTTCTTATTGTTCTTTCCTTTCCAAGAGCTCCTTTATCGAAGAATGTGGGTCATAGAATAATTATTTAATAGATCTGTTGACAGAAAGTGTTCACATTAGCAAATGTATTTAATTTTATTTTATGAAACCAATGCTGCAACACAGCTGAAAAACAGATGTCAAATGAAATAAGCAATTACGCAAACCAAAGCATAAAAATATCATTCAATAGTCATGTGGCATTTCGTAAGTCAGTAGCTCTCAACTCTCGTAGAAAGACACTTGTCATAATCAGGTGTGCAGATGTACGAATATTTCCCATTAATTCATAAGCATTTCAGTAATTAGCACAAAGTACGAGTAACCATATGTTTTCAGGTAATGAGCGTGTAATATTTGCGATGCTTTCTACAAAGGAACGTCAATAGCCAGGATAATGGCCTCCCTTCTTTTTCTACCTGTGCCGCTGAAAGGCTAATGGCTTTTTTTTTTCGGGCGGCTGTCGCCCAGGTGGATGCCCGCGACGCATTACGTGCAGGTGGTCACTTAACTTTCTTACGGAAATATTTACGACAGCAGTTTCCGCTACAGTGACAGTCTCACATAAAAATATTTCACAGGTCAAGAATTAGCGTTGCAAATCTGTAGAAACAAAATCCTATAAATATAAGTGTCCAAAAAATTTTCGCCAGCATTGTGATACATTCACGCATATACACACACATTTCATAACTCTTAAAGTACGATTCTCGGTTTCCAACATCCTTTTTCACAAGTCAAGAGTCCCTAGCCACTATTCATTACTCCTTACCTTATTACACATATACGTATCCATCGACACTCGTCAATATTTCGTCATTATAAATATGAAGCGTAATCAAATAACTCATATAGCCTCAGCCTATTAATCATAAACATACCTCAGCAGCATAATACACATCGTCGTCGTAAAAATAACATCATAACACCTCAGTCAAATCTCAAAATCGTCGTAGCTTCCTCCAATAATTAAAAAAAAATTCTCTGCTCATGTCAAAAGTGTCATCTGCCTCAAACGTACTTTAAAATCATGCTCCCTTACCAAATACATCATTCAAAGCTCTCCTAGTATCACTATGATTCCGAAAAAATATGAACAGTTTACAAAGTACAGACAAAATACAGTTTCATAAGTGTGAAGTTACCCAACTGTGGATTGCGTAAACATGTGTCACTGATGTAGTAAAAAAATGTTTATCTCTCAGTTAAATGATCAGATAGCTGTGTAATTTGTGTGTTAGAGAAATATGGTACCGATGTGTAAAGTTGTATAAGCAAATACCATATTAGCTAGGGTTCCTTGTGGTTGCCACACACATGGTACACAAAGTAAGCATGTACCCCCCTGAGGATTAATGTAATTATACCCTCAGGTGTTACAGATTACAGCAATGAAATGAAATGTATCACTGAAAACCTTTGTATCATTGTACTTCAAATATCTTTAAAAATAAATGTTTTAAGTACAAAATTAATCACTCAAATGCATGTCCTGTAGCGCTAAATGTGCGTCTTGCTGTAAGATAATTCTGTGGAAGTGTCGTACTTATCGTCCTCCGAAAGCTAAGTTCTGCAGAAGTCAGTGTACTTACCTCATGATAAACAAAAGTGAAATGCTTTATGTATAGATATCTAAGTTATTACGCTTATTGCCATGATGAAGAAAGTACTGTGCTGTAACGTATTGTTGTGCTACGGAAAAGGCAATCTCATTGTAGCTATACCACAAAAGTTGCTACTAAAACATGTTTTACTTTGCAGAATAAAACAGAAAAACTGTGCAGAAATAAAACAGAAACACTACAAAAGCAACATTGTAAATTGTCACTCATTAGAAGCGTCGTGATAAAACCGTGTAGTTGTCACTTAAACTAACCACTGTGTCGTCTGGTATCTCACAGAAAGTACATTAAACCCAGAATGTATTTTCAAGTAAACCAAAATGTTGCATTAAAATCCCATTAGCAGTACCAGTATGTGTCCTAAGTATGTAAGCCTGATAGTCGTTACGTAATCGTGCAACTAACAAGCAAGAATGTACAAATACAACACTGTGTCGTCTGTTCACTATAACAATGCATTCGTAATTTCTGTTTAAAAATGTTCCCTAGGTTCTAGACTGGATATTTAACTTCAAACATTGTTGCATGTTAACAGTTTCTTAAGTCTGACAAAGCATACTAGAAATGTGAAGTGAAAAGTTTTATGGCAAAGACAAAGTTAAAAAGCAGATTATCTTTCAATAAATGGTTTTACATGTGAAATGTGGTGTAAACCTTTACTCTTCCTAGTATGCAGAATTTCAGCTTGAACGCAATTATCATGCAGTATACGTCGGTAATTTTTCACAAGGTTAGCGTCAATGTTATTTTTCTCTGAGCCAGCCGGCGCACGTGGGTGCCCGCGGCGCGAGTCATTGTCTGCCTCTTTGTTGGCGCGCGTTGTTATTGGGATTAGGAGACCTAACTTCTACAAATTCGCCTTGCCAAGAGGGCTCAGCTCTGTTTAAAGCTCGCCAGTTCTGATGGAATTCAGGTCTGTCGTTTTGTCGGTAGTTTACACAGTTTCTTTCGTGTCGGTCATGTGGTGGAGAATTTCTCCCTGAATCGTAACTGCGCGCTGAACTGTTGCGTCTGAAATTATTCTGTCTCCCTTGATAATAATAGTTCTGATTACCATATTGTCTGTTTCTATGGTTATCTCTGTCATATTCATTACTACGGAAATGCGATCTTTCTCTGTAACTATTACTCTGCCAATGGTTGTCATATGGGTGGTGTCTGTTTTGGTCACGATTTGCGTTGTAAGAATAGGCTTGTCGTGGCCAGTTATTGTTTCTGTCGTCACGGAATTGTGACGGATGTGACCTGTAGTGATTGTTTTCCTGTTTTCGCATCCCGCAACTGTCTGTGTCAATTTCTAATTCTTGTAGGAGTCCCTGAAAAGCCTCAATGTCTTCTTTGCAACGTCCAGCTAAAATAATATGTCGTAAATGTTCAGGCAATTTGAGTAAGCAAATGCGGATGAGTTCTGAGGGGCTGTATGGGTTTGAAAGATACTGATTCTTATGCAACATGTTTTCAAAATACACTCCTGGAAATTGAAATAAGAACACCGTGAATTCATTGTCCCAGGAAGGGGAAACTTTATTGACACATTCCTGGGGTCAGATACATCACATGATCACACTGACAGAACCACAGGCACATAGACACAGGCAACAGAGCATGCACAATGTCGGCACTAGTACAGTGTATATCCACCTTTCGCAGCAATGCAGGCTGCTATTCTCCCATGGAGACGATTGTAGAGATGCTGGATGTAGTCCTGTGGAACGGCTTGCCATGCCATTTCCACCTGGCGCCTCAGTTGGACCAGCGTTCGTGCTGGACATGCAGACCACGTGAGACGACGCTTCATCCAGTCCCAAACATGCTCAATGGGGGACAGATCCGGAGATCTTGCTGGCCAGGGTAGTTGACTTACACCTTCTAGAGCACGTTGGGTGGCACGGGATACATGCGGACGTGCATTGTCCTGTTGGAACAGCAAGTTCCCTTGCCGGTCTAGGAATGGTAGAACGATGGGTTCGATGACGGTTTGGATGTACCGTGCACTATTCAGTGTCCCCTCGACGATCACCAGTGGTGTACGGCCAGTGTAGGAGATCGCTCCCCACACCATGATGCCGGGTGTTGACCCTGTGTGACTCGGTCGTATGCAGTCCTGATTGTGGCGCTCACCTGCACGGCGCCAAACACGCATACGACCATCATTGGCACCAAGGCAGAAGCGACTCTCATCGCTGAAGACGACACGTCTCCATTCGTCCCTCCATTCACGCCTGTCGCGCCACCACTGGAGGCGGGCTGCACGATGTTGGGGCGTGAGCGGAAGACGGCCTAACGGTGTGCGGGACCGTAGCCCAGCTTCATGGAGACGGTTGCGAATGGTCCTCGCCGATACCCCAGGAGCAACAGTGTCCCTAATTTGCTGGGAAGTGGCGGTGCGGTCCGCTACGGCACTACGTAGGATCCTACGGTCTTGGCGTGCATCTGTGCGTCGCTGCGGTCCGGTCCCAGGTCGACGGGCACGTGCACCTTCCGCCGACCACTGGCAACAACATCGATGTACTGTGGAGACCTCACGCCCCACGTGTTGAGCAATTCGGCGGTACGTCCACCCGGCCTCCCGCATGCCCACTATACGCCCTCGCTCAAAGTCCGTCAACTGCACATACGGTTCACGTCCACGCTGTCGCGGCATGCTACCAGTGTTAAAGACTGCGATGGAGCTCCGTATGCCACGGCAAACTGGCTGACACTGACGGCGGCGGTGCACAAATGCTGCGCAGCTAGCGCCATTCGACGGCCAACACCGCGCTTCCTGGTGTGTCCGCTGCTCCGTGCATGTGATCATTGCTTGTACAACCCTCTCGCAGTGTCCGGAGCAAGTATGGTGGGTCTGACACACCGGTGTCAATGTGTTCTTTTTTCCATTTCCAGGAGTGTATTTCACAAGACTGGAAAATTCAGATTGTTCGAAATGTTTCATCATTATTGTTGTGTCGGTAGCTGGGCCGACACCGTGAAGTTGATGGCTGAAAAGGAATGCTAGACTAACGCTGTAGCCGATAGGGCACGCAAGGCTAAAGCAGACGGGCGTGAAGTCTGGAACATGAGAACTTATAAATGAATAAGAAGAAAAGTATGTAGATGCTTATTACTTATCTTTTTATTAGTCGTTGGAATACATCTCTCTTGAATACTCGTAAGCTATAGGCACTGATACAAATGACGCCTTGCTAGTTCGTAGCCATTAACTTAGCTGATGGCTATTCTGTCTCTCGGCTAATGAGAGAAAGGCTTCGTACAACTGGACGGTAGCTAGGTTCTCGTACAACTGGGCGGTAGCTAGGTTCTCGTACAACTGGTCGGTAGCTAGGCTCTCGTACAACTGGGCGGTAGCTAGGCTCTCGTACAACTGGGCGATAGCTAGGTTCGCGTACAACTGGGGCGAGTCCACTCTCGTATCACGAGACCTGCCTTGGTGGTGGCGCTAGGTCTGCGATTACAGTGGCGACACGCGGGTCCGACATGTACTACATGGACCGCGGCCGATTTAAGCTACCACCTAGCAAGTGTGGTGTCTGGCGGTGACACCACAATTATGATGCCATGTTTTACTCGGTCTTGTGTGGCCTGAGACCAATATGCTGAGAGGAAGGCATGGTAAAATTCTCCTTCACTGTGGCAATCGTGAATGACCGATCGCATTCTTACAGCTGGTTCATTCTCTAAGTAGCCACACATAAATTCTAATCTGTGTTCCAACGACCAGTTGGGAGGAAAACAATGAGAGAATTGATGGAGCCATGCTTGTGGATGAATGTCGTTGCCGGAATTCTTAAATGTTTTGAATTTACGTGTAGTAATGAACAGCTTATAGTCAAAATCATCATGTCGGCGAGTCGCATATCGGTCATTGTTAGGTCGTGTCGGCCGTTCCATCTCAAAATTCGGTGCACATTGCCAATTTCTTTCATAACTTCCGAAATGCCCTGTGTTATTATTTTGCGGCTTTTCCGTGTTTCTAAGTCCCTCTTCCCGTGTTGGAGCGCCAGTGTCCTCTGAAATACGTAATTCTTGTATTACCTGCGTCAACTGATCTTGTACTTCCCAGATTTCTCTTTTGTACTGTGTATTGATTTGATTTTGATTTTGTTTGAATTTTCTTATTTGTTCATACTCTTCTGTGTCAGTGAAGGCTACGGGTCTTGTGTCATTCAGATCATCATCTACCTTTGTAGATAAGTTAGTGACCTGATCCGAAAGTTCGGCTACTTTCTCCGATAGTGTACTTATTTCTTCAGTGTGTTTTTCTGAACCAAGTTTCAGAGTATCTACTGTGTCCTTAAAGTTTTCCTGAGTTTTTGCAAGTTGCGTAACCGAATCGGTAGATGCAACTGAGTCAAATTTAGCTTGCAAGGTCTCATGATTTTCATGAACAATAATTTGCAGTTCTTTTATGGCTGCTTCGTGATTCTGTAATGCATTTTCATGCCGCGAAAAAATAGGTTGAAAATGCTCACAAATTTGTGTTTTTACGTCATTACAGACTTTTTGACATTTCGATTCAATGTTATGTAACTCAGTAGTTAAATCTTCACGTGTTTGTGCAAGTGTTTGTTCCAATGAGTCTAACTTTTTAAGGTTTTGTTCCACTGTGTCTAACTTTTGAAGCTTTTGCTGTGTTTGTCTCTGATTTTGTTCCATTGTGTCTAACTGTTGCTGTGTTTGTCTCTGATGTTGTTCCATTGTGTCTAACTTTTCAAGCTTTTGTCCCGTTTGTTGCATTAATTGTAATAACAATGCACTGGTGTCTGAAACATGCTCCTCAGTGCTTTTCGGCAGTGAAGTTGCACCGGCAACATTCACATTTTGACAAGTGGAAAATGTGTCTTGACTCATTTGAGAAAACGGTGGGAACCCAAAACCTGAGTCTGCAGTATTTGCAATATTGTGTTCTGTCATTCCCGATTCCTGAGGCGAGCTGTTGCCGACCAATCGATCGATAATGCTTCCCTGTTCACTACCTGTTTCACTGTCTACACCATTGTTTGCCGCCCGCTCCATTTCCCTATGCACAATTACCAAATTACTACTTTGAACATTAGTTAATTCATTACTCTGCGGCGCTAACACACTGCTTTCGTCTTCACTGTCATTTCTCAGTTTACTTTGGAGCCTAGTATTACGTTTTTCACACGCCATTATTGTCACAGTATTTCACACGATAACACAGAAAAGCGCAATTTGAAGAGCAAAATAAAATAACATAGCAATGGAAATAATGTCTACTTAATTGCCAGCGCAGCTGCGAAATACTTGGTGCAAATCTACATGCATGCCACAACTGTTTTACTGTACAACAATGAAAAACTACAACTACAAAGGAAATTCTCTCTATAATTACGCGCTAGCAATAAACAATAGCTACACTAATTACACAAACTATAAGAAAAAAATCAGAAGATTCCAGTGAGGTATCCTAGGCTAAGGGTCGACATATGAAACGTCCCCTTTGAACAATTATACATGACTGTGCTTAACCTGACACACAATATTTTGTTAGCGCAACGCAGTCTGACTTTCAAAAATCCCTACAAAAGAATGGCCCTGACTAACATTAAACTATACCTTTCACAAATCACTTACCTCACAAAAATCTTCGCTGCTCAAGCTACTGCAATACAGCGAGCGCCACTACTGCCAGCTAAATAAAAGATTCAAACTATGGAAGGCACTAACTACTGATAGGGATAGTTAGCAAATGAAAGATATTAGTAGAGAACAAACAATGTATTTACCTTGATATCATCATATATAAATATAGCAGTTCATGACAAATTACAAATCTCCGCCATCTCTCTCCCCACATCCACTGCTGCTGGCGGCTCACCTCCAACTGCGCAACGCTACGCGCTGTTCACAGCCAGCTGCCTAACACTACAATGGCGAATATTACAACAATGCAAAGCAGCCACAGACTGCACACAGCACAGCCAGTGATTTTCATATTGAGCGCTACGTAACGTTGCCAATAAGAAAACATAAACAGCCTACTTACATAGAGAAAACATAAACAGCCTACTTACAACTTGAAATTCTGAAAAATTGGAAATTTGTGGCAAGTTCCTATGGGACCAAACTGCTGCGGTCATCGTTCCCGAGGCTTACACACTACTTAATCTAACTTAAGCTAACTTACGCTAAGGACAACACACACACCCATGCCTGAGGGAGGACTCGAACCTCCGACGGGGGGAGCCCTGAAATTCTGTGACTGTGTTAGTGGAACTGAAAGCAAGAGGCCTTCCAAAACTCTAGTCAACATTTTTAATGCAAAGAACGTCAGAGATAGTGAATTCTTGAAGAAATTTCGGAGGATTCTAAGGCAAAGAGCACGAAGTTCAAACATGCTCCGTAGGTGGTAACGATTAATGAAGCCAGAGAAGAAGAAATGATATGTTCTAACAGATTATAGCCAAGTGATATATGGAGTTGAAGCTTGAAACCCTTGTGACAGGCACGACCAATACTACTACTCAGAAAATTTTCAGAGCCTCAAAAGTGAACTCAGAAAAATTCATTAGTATTAGACTTTTCTACTTAACCTGTAACATAGACTACAATTTTGCAACTTCAGTGCCAGGAACACTGAAAACGTAAGAATAGTGAAAAGTGACAATTCACAGCAATCATTTGTGGAGCTTGATCCAGCAAACAGATAGAACACCTCGTCAAATTATTCTACACGTCAGATATAGAAGAGTATAGCCACATACACAGGGGAGGAAACTAAAAAATATTCGTACCTCATTATTAAACATGTTCCATACGTTAAAAGAGGTGCCAGTTAAAAACACTCAATAAACAAAAGCAACTCACACACACACACACACACACACACAAACACACACACACACACACTCACACAAACAAACAAATGTGATTATAGTGACGTGTGCCATTTTTTAAAATTTAACTGTAATGAGAGTCGTAATAAGTATACCAATAAAACAATCCAAATTGATAAAATGCTTATACGTGGAATATTTGAACAGAACTATGTCACTTTATGGGTGTTTAAAATGTTCCGAGTAAACAATATCCCTCAAATGACACCAAACACAGGAATCTAGGAGCGTGATACCAGGTGAACAAAGTGCCGAGGGAACATGACCATTTCGTACTGTGTATTTATCTGAAAATGTTTCGTTCTGGAAGCGGAGAACCGCCAAACCGTTAAATGACGGATGACTGGTCATCATATACTTTGTGGTATCACATATTCAGTAAGACAACATGAACAATGGATTATGTCAGGAAGATTTCAGAGTCGTATGTTGATTCTCAGAGCCATACGTTCTTTTATTGTGGATATTTAAGTGAGTGGTGGGAAGTTGCCTCTTGATTGCTATAAATCTGAATGGGAAATATCGCATTCTACATATTCGATTCAGCTTTTCCACTGATATTTTCCGTTTTGTTTTATCGTCTGGTTGTAGTAGATGTAACAGTTGCAGTTTATAAGTGTACAGACGTAGGCTCTTGCGTCGGACGTTCTGCGCTGTGGACCGTGATATCTCTCTCAAAACAGTGGAACGGGATTTTGTGGGAAAGCGAGGAAAGGCTTGTGTCACTCGACCGACGTTGTCCTCTGATACTGTTGTTCGGACACTCTGCACTTTGACCAATACATAACCTGTCTCCATCAGTCAACTGTGCCATTCACGAACTGACAGACGTAACTGTGATTTCGTTCCATACTTATTACCGTAGTTTTGCAGAGTCTCTGTATCGGATGATTATTCTGCAGCAGTCGTGTTGATGTGTCGGACTTACTGCACTTAAAAATGTTACGTGTAATACACGAATGATATATTGGTATGGAGTTAAGAGAGGAAATTCTATTAATAAATACCACACCTTGCATTTGTAGTGATCTTTTCCATGAAATGAAATGGCGTGCACATCACAGTGTGATGGAAAATATTCGCATCACAGACTCATTTGATAATCTTATTTCCACAAAAAATGAAACTGTGTGGTTACTACGGATGAAAGTAATGAAAGACTGAAGAATACTATACATTTTTAAGGAAAAGGGATGAATATACTCTAAACAGAGTCTTCAATAACAATCAACAAGAGAGAAAAAATAGTGATTTCAACATCACGTTTTTTCTGCGTTGCAGTATCTGCCGGTTCCGAGATACGGATTAGTAAATGGGTAAAGGCGTTTGGCGTTGATCACATGAAAAAACGTGTTTAGTGTCGAACACCAAACTTTTCGTATTAGCAATGAACATAACGAGTGAAGTTTAAAAGTATTAGGCTTCCGGAGAGCGCATCTGTTCTTCGATGAGCGGGATGCGGAAAATGATCTGCCTGCAACACCACCTCAGTATTGCTAATGTATCACGCAAGGCAGATGAAGAATCTGTGAGAGTACGTGAGTTTTCGCAGGTTCGCAGATAACGTTTCCAAGCAACGCAAAACAAACAAAAGTTGTGTGACATCCCGGTGCTAATATTTCCCGTTAAGTCATTCTTTACAGGCCAAACGTTATCTATTACAACACCACTGGGCCTTATTATCGAGCTTTTTATCTTAGGCATTACACTTAGCGTCCGTTCGAGCAGGTTATGACGCCAACAGGAATTTTATCCTCCTTAGTAATTTAAGTTCCCCACAAACTTAATGTTCTTGATTAGCGCAATTTTAAATTAGGAATTCTTTCTCAAAATATGTGTTTTGGTCGATACTTGCATACCTACATCGGAACTCTGAATGTTTCACTGGTATTTTAAATCATAGTTTCATGTAAGGTCTCTCTACTCCTTAGACCTGATTCACCTTTACCTTCCATGACATTATTTCTGTAACAGAGCTACGCCATCAGTTTACGCCCTGGATATTTCAGTGTCTTCCTCTAAAAAGCTTCCAATGTTCTCAGATGAACTTTTCTTGGGAGCATTAAGACACGTAGTACTCCTTCGAAACTATTTTCACAGAGTGGATAATGTATCTTACACTTGACTTTAGACGACAACCGCTAACTTAATTATAAAAACAGTTTTTTTACGTATAGTTTGACGACCAGAAGTTGTATGAAATATTATTCAAAATTAGTCTCCGAATGCGAAAGTCTTTACTTTAGAATGAGATTTTCACTCTGCCTCGGAGTGTGCTCCGGTATGAAACTTCCTGGCAGATTAAAACAGTGTGCGGGACCGATACCCGAACTCTGGACCTTTTCCTCCACCGTACTTACCTGAAAATGCGTCATTCTGGAAGCGGTAAACATGTACGGACTCATGCAATGGTATATCATCAAGCCGTTACATGACGGCTGACTGAGCGTCATATACTTTCTGGTCTCATATATTAAGTCAGTAAGACAACGTGAACACTGGGTAATCTCGTATGTTGCTTCACAGAGCCATATGTTCTTTTATTACGGGTATTTACTGTAACTGAACGGAAGAAAGTTGTCTCTTGACTGGTATAAACTTGACCGAGAAATAACGCATTCTACTTATTCGATTGAGCTTGTTCACTGATGTTTTCCGTTTTGTTTTCTCGTCTGGCCCCGACTTCGAGTCTCGGTCCGGCACACAGTTTTAATCTGCCAGGAAGTTTCATATCAGCGCACACTCCGCTGCAGAGTGAAAATCTCATTCTGGAAACATCCCCCGGGCTGTGGCTAAACCATGTCTCCGCAATATCCTTTCTTTTAGGAGTGCTAGTTCTGCAAGGTTCGCAGAAGAGCTTCTGTGAAGTTTGGGAGGTAGAAGACGTATTGGCAGAAATAGAGGTGAGGACGGGCCGTGAGTCATGCTTGGGTAGCTCAGATGGTAGAGCACTTGCCCGCGAAATGTAAAGCTCCCGAGTTCGAGTCTCAGTCCGGCACACAGTTTTAATCTGCCAGGATGTGTCATTCTTCAGCTGCAATAGGTATACATGTATTACCCAACCATTACACATGAAAATACGTTCCGGACTGGGACTCGAGCCAGAATTTTCAATTTATTACGAGCGGAAATCCTGGCTCGACACAAATTTTCGTACGTTACAGTTGGATAATACATTGAGGCGACAAGTATCATTGGATAGTGATATGAACATATACAGATGGCGGCAGTATCGCGTACAGAAATTATAAAAGGGCAGTGCATTTGCGCCCAAGTGATTCATATGAAAATATTCCGACGTGATGAGCGCCTAACTACGGGAATTACCAGATTTTGAAGAGTGTGCCGTAAATACCAAATTTCAGGTGTTACCTCTCACCATGGACAACGCAGTGGCCGACGGCATTCAGTTAACTATTGAGAAAAGTGCCGTTTGCATTGAGTTGTCAGTGCTAACAGACAAGCAGCATTGCGTGAAATAATCTCAGAAAGCAATGTGGGACCTACGACGAACGTCTCTGTGAGGACAGTGTGGCGAAATTTGACGTGAATTGGCTGTGGCAGCAGACGACCGATCCGAGTGCCTTTCTTAACAGCATGACATTGCCTGCAGCGCCTCTCCTGGGTTCGTGACCACATCGGTTAGACCCTAGACGACTGGAAAACTGTGGGCTGATTAGATGAGACCCAATTTCAACTGTTAAGAGCTGATAGTAGTGCTCAAGGGATGTAGACTCCCCAAAGCCATGCATCCACTTGTCAACAAGGCACAGTGCAACTGGTGGTCGCCTTATAATGGCATGGGCTGTGTTTCATGTGTAGCGGTACCATCGTTTAAGATAGAAGTTAGATTCAGTACAATATTTCTGAGTGCGCAAGTGACAGCCAGGCGTGGGCCTGTTGAGAGTAAGTTACGCTTACCAGCGGTTGCGAACTAGACTGGAGGCCACAGGGCTATAGAACCGCTGAAAAGAGTAAACACAGTGGTTTGTATGGAGCAAATTAAAGGCAGAAGGGGCCCACTGGCCCAACATAGGTGTTATGACTACATGACTCCGAGCGGTGCGTTAGCAAAACAGAGGTGTACAGCGGCGTATAAACTGGTGCAGGTTTTCTAACGAGGGTCATTCAAGTGTGGCAGCTCTCCTGGACGGCGGGGCGTTTCCCACCACCGGCTACACGCAGCAGCAGATGGGGCGCCAGCGTTCCAGTCTACGGCGGGTCGCTGGTTCGACTGCGGGGCATCTCCCACCACCGGCTACACGCAGCAGCAGATGGGGCGCCAGCGTTCCAATCTACGGCGGGTCGCTAATTCGACCGCGGGGCGTCTCCCACCACCGGCTACATGCAGCAGCAGATGGGGCGCCAGCGTTCCAGTCTACGGCGGGTCGCTGGTTCGACTCTCTGAGGCCAACACGGGGTGTGCAGCCCGCCAGCGGCCGGCCACTCGACAGTTCGCTACTGTGGCAGTCTTGTTGGCTCCCAAGACACGCTGAAGGCATGCTGAGGTGAGGGCTGCAGGTTTGACTCTCGGATCGCAGGTACTTGCTGTCGTCGCGATCTTAACCACAACGGCAAAGAAGCACCCAGCGGGTCCCAGAGGAGTGGCACTGAGGCAAAGGGGATGGAGACCACTGAGTCGGCTGCTGGCGCACCCTGACGTCGTCAAAACACTGTGGCTGTACACAGCTGGAAAGACGTAGTACGTCGCATGTGTAAGTAGGCTGTTTATGTTTTCTTACTGGCAACGTCACGTAGCGCTCTGTATGAAAATCACTGGCTGTGCTGTGTGCAGTCTGTGACTAGTTTGCATTGTTGTCTGCCATTGTAGTGTTGGGCAGCTGGATGTGAACAGCGCGTAGCGTTGCGCAGTTGGAGGTGAGCCGCCAGCAGTGGTGGATGTGAGGAGAGAGATGGCGGAGTTTTGAAATTTGTAAGACTGGATGTCATGAACTGCTATGTATATTATGATTTTTCAACACTATTAAGGTAAATACATTTGTTTGTTCTCTATTAAAATCTTTCATTTGCTAACTATGCCTATCAGTAGTTAATGCCTTCCGTAGTTTGAACCTTTTAGTTAGCTGGCAGTAGTGGCGCTCGCTGTATTGCTGTAATTCGAGTAACGAAGATTTTTGTGAGGTAAGTGATTTGTAAAACGTATAGGTTAATGTTAGTCAGGGCCATTCTTTTGTAGGAATTTTTGAAAGTCAGATTGCGTTGCGCTAAAAATATTGTGTGTCAGTTAAAGGACAGTCATGTATAATTGTTCAAAGGGGACGTTTCACATGGGTCACTAAGGTAGCCATTCTGCGCCAAGCTGCTTTGCAGACAGCGAAGTGGCGTTCTCGGTATTGCGGGACCCTGTGACGCAGACAGAAAGGAACACGGCACTGTAGCTGGGAGTAATAAAACACTTGAAGATCATGGCCAAGTTTTCATATGGCGCATCCTGACAGTTTCTATCCACGTCCAACATTCCCCCACTGCACGCCAACATCTACATTTGGCAGTGACAGCTACAAACGGAATCGACTTTGTCCTCTGGTCCAAATTAACTGCTCATTGACTGGAGATGGTTATTTTCGGCTTCTTGGAGAATATTTGCAGCGTGGGCTTCGTGTTCCCAAATGACGATCGAATTTTTATGGATGACGAGGCACCACATCATTGGGCCACAGTTGTTCGTGACTGGTTTGAAGAACATTCTGGCCAATAAGAGTGAATTAATTGGTCACCCAGATTGGCCGACATGAATCCCATCAAACACTTATTGGACATAATCTGGAGGTCAGATCCAACATAAAATTCTGCACCGGCAACACTTTTGCAATTATGGATGGCTACAGAGACAGCATGGCTCAATATTTCTGCAGCGGAGCTGAGTCTATGCCACGTCGAGCTGCTGCACTAAGCCAGGAAAAAGAAGGTCCGACACGATATTAGGAGGAATCTCAGGACCTCTCACCTCAGTGCAGATCTGAATAACAGAGGATCATTGGTCGGACCAGCAACTACGCTGTACTTTTCCATAACTGGAGTCATGCCCGGTTCCATTCGTTCAAGGTGCTGTTTTCTGGGAGAAGTGCACTATGGTTGATTAATGAGAAATTAGTTTACAGGTGTGCTGCCGAATTTTTGTGTCGAACGGGGACACCTTTTCGGTAAACGCGTTCACTCTCATCATCAGGTGCGCCAATGAAGTGATTGCTCATGAGCAATCACGGGTATTTCACCGAAATACACCCTACCATTTGCTTCCTGTGGCTGTAGCAATTCGTTCACTATATCACATAAGCTCGACATTCGCACCCATGGACGCTTTCATTGAGTAGCGAATCCGTTAGTGCCTCACATACATCGTAAACTTGCCCTGTTAATGCTGTCTCTTAATTAATACAAATGCCTTTCCAACGACTTTGCTGAGGTTATTTATGCAGTCGCGGTTGATAAATCTGTCACTAACTCGAATCTCCTAAAACAATGTTCCACTGTGATTTAGTAAAAGGTATTTACAGGGCAGGGCCTAATCTTCTTGTTATCCAAAACAAACACTTCTTTACTTTAATTTTCTTAAAACGAACGAACGTCTTACAGACCTAAAATGCTGCTAATTTGGACATTTAATAAAAATAACGACCCACTGAACATTATCTAAACGTGCTGGAACATTTTTTACTAGAGACCAGTAGGAGCAAATGAAAAGCCCTTGAGTGTGGTGTTTGATTGTAATCTTCTCTTTCTAGTCCAAGGAAAAAAGTTAAAATTCCTATGTGCATTCTAATCAGGTGATATTGACTTGAATATGCAATTTCTGCGTAATATTCGAGAACGAGCATTACAACTAATTTTGATTTATCTCTTTTCTCGATGCTGTTGATCGTTTATTGTTGTAGCCAGTCGTCATCCAACTTCTTCAGATCCAAGGGTGTTATTGTAAATTCAAATACGTTAATTTAGTTGGATATTTCAGAATAAATTGACGATTTTAATGCTATTTAACCTTTCACCAAAAACAAGATTTATTTTGTTCAATTATATAAGTTTCTTCGATCCACTCCCTAGGAAGCCTCACATTGATGTCATCACTATGGAAATAATTTTCCATTTGTTACTTTACAGATATATGTAAACAGTTTTTGATGTTTCTGAGCAACAGTCATACAATAATTTTTAAAAGAACACACTGCCATTTAACTGTGTTGTTGTCAAATGACGGTGTGTTTATTAAAAAAAGAAAGTGTTCGGCAAAGTTAGCTTGTTGAACAGAAACTTTATGGCTTGGTATTTACAGTTTATTCAGTACGATTGATTTGCAAAATTGCATTGTGAACTTTAATGTATCTGAAACTTCCTGGCAGATTAAAGCTGTGTGCCGGACCGAGACTCGAACTCGGGACCTTTGCCTTTCGCGGGCAAGTGCTCTACCAAATGAGCTACCCAAGCACGACTCACGCCCCGTCCTCAGAGCTTTACTTCTGCCAGTACCTCGCCTCCTACCTTCCAAACTTTACAGAAGCTCTGTAAAGTTTGGAAGGTGGGAGGCGAGGTACTGGCGGAATTAAAGCTGTGAGGACGGGGCGTGAGTCGTGCTTGGGTATCTCAGTTGGACGCCGGCACGGTAGCTCAGCGTGCTCGGTCAGAGGGTTAGCCGCCCTCTGTAATAAAAAAAAACTGAGTTAATAGATCAACAACGACCGTAAAAGGGTGTCTTACGACGTCCGCCCCGATCAGATACAACGAACGAAAACGAACAAAATGAAATTAAAAAAAAAAGAAGTTGGTTGAGCACTTGCCCGCGAAAGGCAAAGGTCCACAGTTCGAGTCTCGGTCCGTCACACAGTTTAAATCTGCCAGGAAGTTTCATATCAGCGCGCACTCCGCTGCAGAGTGAAAATCTCATTCTTTAATGTATCTGTTTTCAATTTTTCAAAATTACGAAACAAATTATTGTATCCACATTTGATTTTTGAATGAAATGCTTTATAAACGTTAACTGAGCCAGTAGAACGACATACATTCATAGGTAATGTAATAAATTGCCTCTAAAAATATATATACCCAGCCTGTACTCTATAAAAATCAAAATTTAAACAAGCCGATACTACATCGCTAAAATAAGATACACCGCCTTACGTAGCAGTACAATAAAACAAACTGATACCCCTGATGACCTTACGTGGTGGAGACATGCAATGTACTCTCATAGTCTAATTAATCTATTAGTGTAGAAGATATAAGCAAGCAGTAATAATGGAATTACGAACAACACACGAAACTAGTGGCGTATTATCTGACATTAGACGCAAAGAATTTTACAATAACAAGAAGTAAGTCCATTTAGCTTTTGTAGACGAATTACTGACCACGTTAGGCATCGCGAAAGATCCCAAACCGGACTCCGATATCAAACTGTCCTCGGTAACACGAATGGGCAATTCAACAGATCCAGTGCAGTGCTTACTTGTGAAGAATAATGATTAGTTCTCTACTAGTGCTCTAAATGTCTTCGAATAAATCTGTTGCAAAAGAAAAGGGGTCACAAACGTTTCGTTCAGTGGATAATATACGCTAAAATCTACGCTGTTGTCGTTGTTACCGACACAAGATGTCGTAAGGTAGAAAATACAAGATGTTCTTCTTGCTAACACCATTGCCTGGAGCTTTTACCGGCGTTATACCCAACGTCTTGAAAACTTATCGTAGCATTTTAGCTCTACGAACATCTCTCACTCGGTCTGTGCGTTCCGCCTTACCATCGACGCATACCACGGTGGAACATGGATGCAGAACTTTTGTGCTTTGGTTGCTCTCTACTAGCGTTCGATATACTCGTAAAGCATACACCCACTACAAGTCTCCAAAGTGGTTTTAGGAAGGCCAGACATCGTCTATAGTTGTGCCGATGTGTATCTGACGTATGGTATTTTTATGGGATATGAGCTATAGCTTCCTGAAACTTTTTCGTCTAACCGTAACACAGCTGCTTGCTCAAGAATTATGTCCTATCGCGTTAGGTACAATGCCTTCGAGAAAAATACCCTTATTTATTGACAAAAGCTGTAGTTAAAGGCCTTATCTAGGAACCTTTCGAAAATATTGACAGACGCTTTGAAAAGATATGTTGTTTAACAACACCGGGTATTACCGAGAAAAGATTCGAGTGCAGCGATAGCAAAGACAAACATTCTCCACCCAGGTCGTGTGACTGTTACCAGGAAGAACGCTACTCTTGCAAGCTGTGCGCTTCCTGGACATTTCTTTTTATCTCTGTGTTGCAGTTGCCTGCATTTTCTATGGACGTCGCAGTGAAACAACCAACAGGAAAAGAGTTCAAATTGTATAAAATCTTTTCCCTGTAACTTTCACCATCCAGTAGCATGTATCAAATTACTTTATTTTAATTATTTGTAGTGTGGCGTACATCATCTACATCTACATCTACATCCATACTCCTGACGTTGTGTGGCGGAGGGTACTTTGAGTACCTCTATCGGTTCTCCCTTCTATTCCAGTCTCGTGTTGTTCGTGGAAAGAAAGATTGTCGGTATGCCTCTGTGTGGGCTCTAATCTCTCTGATTTTATCCTCATGGTCTCTTCGCGAGATATACGTAGGAGGGAGCAATATACTGCTTGACTCCTCGGTGAAGGTATGTTCTCGAAACTTCAACAAAAGCCCGTACCGAGCTACTGAGCGTCTCTCCTGCAGAGTCTTCCACTGGAGTTTATCTATCATCTCGGTAACGCTTTCGCGATTACTAAATGATCCTGTAACGAAGCGCGCTGCTCTCCGTTGGATCTTCTCTATCAACCCCACCTGGTACGGATCCCACACTGGTGAGCAATATTCAAGCAGTGGGCGAACAAGTGTACTGTAACCTACTTCCTTTGTTTTCGGATTGCATTTCCTTACGATTCTTCCAATGAATCTCAGTCTGGCGTCTGCTTTACCGACGATCAACTTTATATGATCATTCCATTTTAAATCACTCCTAATGCCTACTCCCAGATAATTTATACAATTAACTGCTTCCAGTTGCTGACCTGTTATATTGTAGCTAAATGATAAAGGATCTTTCTTTCTATGTATTCGCAGCACATTACACCTGTCTACATTGAGATTCAATTGCCATTCCCTGCACCATGCGTCAATTTGTTGCAGATCCTCCTGCATTTCAGTATAGTTTTCCAATGTTACAACCTCTCGATATACTACAGCATCATCCGCAAAAAGCCTCAGTGAACTTCCGATGTTATCCACAAGAATAATACATATGTATTCTCACAACAATTGAGTCAAGGTAGCTCATGTGCACGTGTACACGTTATGTACCAAACTGGTCACAAATTAACATCCAAATATCGGATGTAAACAATTGCCTCATTTCTTGCTGCAAGGAAACCGGTGAAGTGTCACTTGCATCCTCAATCTGGATATTTTCTCACTATGGGTCGATCTGTTTGCTTTTCTGCTGCGCAGCCACATTTTGCAGATGGTATCTCTCCCCATTTATGGAGGCCGTCGGCACTTCTGCCATGGTCAGTGTATATTTTGTGTAATGACGTCCACACATTGGCTGGCTTCTCTATGATAGTGAGATTTTTGCTCTGCGGTGGCCAATTCTCCTGCCAGTGTTGCTTCCAGATATTGTGAACGACAAAGTTTGAGTTCATAAGTTCTTGAACGGAGACTAGCGGTAGTTTTCTTGGTTTCAGTCTTCTGCGATCTATGTGAGTTATGTCTTCATGTGTGCTACGAAGACATACCACAAGTTTCTTCAGATACTCCATATCTATCTAAAGCAGCTCACTGACGATTACATTCTGTAGAGCTACCATATTGCAGAGATACTGACTGCTACGTTTCACCCGCTGCTCCAAATTGTTCCAGTCCATGTGATTAAGATCATGTAATTAAGTGGGCCGGTCGAGGTGTGCTAGGATGCCTGACCGTTCATCAAACCATGAGCGTGGGAAAACATCTGTTGTCGTCCCAGTATCTAGACCGCCTGGGGCAGCATAAGAGGCTTTGATGAAGGACAAATTGTTACTACCTGGTGTCTGCGAGTATCCCGCTCGGAATCGGCGAAGCCGTTCGACTGTACGCGTGCTCCTGTCATGGGAATCTATGGAAAGAGGTTCAAGAACGGTAAAACCACGAGTAGGCGACAGGGTGTCAGTCGCCCACACCTCATCACAGAACACTGAGATCGGAGGCTTGTTCGATCTGCAAAACAGGACGGGCATCGATCTGTGACTGACGATAGGCTACGGGGCAAGAGCAGGTACAAAGAGCAGGTACAAGTCTTTCCCAAAACATCGTTCAGTGCACATTACTGACACGGGGCTACGCAACCAACAACCAGAACCTCCATGCTGACCCAACGACATTTCAATTGTCATTGCACTGGCAAACGACCTGCATCGGTTCATTCTTTATGACTTCCCGATTCCGATAGCATCTTCCAAAAGTACATTCTGTCAAGCCAAATCATGACCACTCCCCACCGCGAGGTTGGATGTCGCCTAGTGGCGATGCGGGAACGTGACACGGCAAGAAAAGTATACAGGGTGGTCCATTGATAGTGACCGGGCCAAATATCTCAATAAATAAGCATCAAACGAAAAAACTACAAAGAACGAAACTCGTCTAGCTAGAAGAGGAAAACCAGATGGCGCTATGGTTGGCCCGTTAGATGGCGCTGCCATACGTCAAACGGATATCAACTGCGTTTCTTAAAATGGGAACCCCCATTTTTTATTACATATACGTGTAGTACGTAAAGAAATACTAATGTTTTAGTTGGACCTCTTTTTTCGCTTTGTGATAGACGGCGCAGTAATAGTCACAAACGCATAAGTACGTGGTATCACGTAACATTCCGCCAGTGCGGACGGTATTTGCTTCGTGATACATTACCCGTGTTAAAATAGACCGTTTACCAATTGCAGAAAAAGTCGATATCGTGTTGGTGCATGGCTATTGTGATCAAAATGCCCAACGGGCGTGTGCTATGCATGCTGCTCGGTATCCTGGACGACATCATCCAAATGTTCGGACCGTTCGCCGGATAGTTACGTTATTCAAGGAAACAGGAAGTGTTCAGCTACATGTGAAACGTCAACCACGACCTGCAACAAATGATGATGCCCAAGTAGGATTTTTAGCTGCTGCCGCGGCTAACCCGCACATTAGCAGCAGACAAACTGCGCGAGGATCGGGAATCACGAAAACGTCGGTGTCGAGAATGCTACATCAACATCGATTGCTCCAGTACCGTATTTCTACGCACCAGGAATTGCATGGCGACGACTTTGATGGTCGTGTACAGTTCTGCACTGGGCACAAGATAAATTACGGGACGATGACAGATTTTTTGCACGCGTTCTATTTAGCGACAAAGCGTCATTCACCAACACCGGTAACGTAAACCGGCATAATATGCACTAATGGGCAACGGAAAATCCACGATGGCTGCGAGAAGTGGAACATCAGCGACCTTGGCAGGTTAATGTATGGTGCGGCATTATGGGAGGAAGGATAATTGGCCCCTATTTTATCGATGGCAATCTAAATGGTGCAATGTATGCTGATTTCCTACGTAATGTTCTACCGATTTTACTACAAGATGTTTCACTGCATGACAGAATGGCGATGTACTTCCAACATGATGGATGTCCGGCACATAGCTCACGTGCGGTTGAAGCGGTATTGAATAGCATATTTCATGACAGGTGGATTGGTCGTCGAAGCACCATACCATGGCCCGGACGTTCGCCGGATCTGACGTTCCCGGATTTCTTTCTGTGGGGAAAGTTGAAGGATATTTGCTATTGTGATCCACCGACAACGCCTGACAACATGCTCCAGCGCATCGTCGATGCATGTGCGAACATTACGGAAGGCGAACTACTCGCTGTTGAGAGGAATGTCGTTACACGTATTGCCGAATGCATTGAGGTTGACGGATATCATTTTGAGCATTTATTGCATTAATGTGGTATTTACAGGTAATCACGCTGTAACAGCATGCGTTCTCAGAAATGATAAGTTCATAAAGGAACGTGTATCACATTGGAACAACCGAAATAAAGTGTTGAAACGTACCTACGTTCTGTATTTTAATTTAAAAAACCTACCTGTTACCAACTGTTGTCTAAAATTGTGAGCCATATGTTCGTGACTATTACAGCGCCATCTATCACAAAGTGGAAAATGTGGTCCAACTAAAACATTCATATTTCTTTACGTACTACACGAATACGTATTGAAAATGGGGTTCCTATTTTTAAAAAACGCATTTGATATCCGTTTGAGCTATGGAAGCGCCATCTAGCGGGCCAATCATATCGCCATCTGGTTTCCCCCTTCAAGCTAGACAAGTTTCGTTCTTTGTAGTTTTTTCGTTTCACGCTTATTTCGTAAAATATTTGGCCCGGTCACGATCAGTGGACCACCCTATATAAGTGGATCAAAGGTGGATGGGTAGTCATTCTAGCGACAACAGGGGCCGCAAATGGGGAAATCTAGTGACATAAGCGACATTGACAAAAGTGATTTTATTATTATTATCCAGAGCCTGTGAACGAGTATCTCGAAAACGGCGTAGCTGGTCGAATTTTCACATGTTACTACCACTGGGCGATAAGCCCAGGACTCATCACAGAACATGGGATTTGGAAGTTCGCCTGCTCTGTAAAACAGGATAGGTGGCGATCTGTGTAATCTCTGCCGAAAGAGCACAATTCTGGTGCACGCATAAGAGTTTCGGAGCACACCTTTATCGTACATTGTTCAACATGGGGCTCCGCAGTAAACGACCTCTACGTGTTGACATGTTGGCCCAACGACATTGGCAGTTACGATTACATTTGCCACGAGATCGTTGAGATTGGACTGTGGATCCACGGAAACTCGTCACCTCGTCGGATGAACCACGTTTTTGATACACCAAGTCGATGGTCGTCTCCACAAACGCCGACATCCACGCGAACGCCGGTGCTAAATGTTCACCACGCCAAAGACCCAGGCTGGTGCCAGCATTATTATGATATGGCAGGCATTCTCCTGCACTCGTCCGCAGCTCGTGGTCGTGCGTTAGCGTTCTCGCTGCCCGCGCCTGGGTTCCAGGTTCGATTCCCGGCGGGGTCAGGGATTATCTCTGCCTCGTGATGACTGGGTGTTGTGTGATGTCCTTAGGTTAGTTAGGTTTAAGTAGTTCTAAGTTCTAGGGGACTGATGACCATAGATGTTAAGTCCCATAGTGCTCAGAGCCATTTGAACCGTTTGAACCTGCACTCGCATGGGACCTATGGTAGTAATGGAAGGTATGCTGACACTGTGGCCCAACTGCACCCCTTCGTGCTTGATGTCTTCCCTGCCGGGATGTCATCTTCCATCAGGGTAATTGACGGTGTCTCAAATCCAGAACTGTGGTACAGTGGTTTGAGGAGCATGATACTGAACTCTCGTTGATGTCACTGGCATCAAAGTCTACTGGTCTGAACCCGCTGGAGCACATGTGGGACGCCGGCCTGGGTGGCCGAACGGTTCTAGGCGCTAGGGTGTAGAACCGCGCGACCACTACGGTCGCAGGATCGAATCCTGCATCGGGCATGGATGTGTTTGATGTCCTTAGTTAGTTTTAAGTAGTTCTAAGTTCTAGGGGACTGATGACCTCAGAAGTTAAGTCCCATAATGCTCGGAGCCATTTGAACATCTGGTACATTATCGGGAGCTGGCTACTCTTCCACAAAACGCCGGCCCATAAAGTACAGGAATTGCATGACATGCCAATGGACATCTGGTGCCACATACCTCCGGAAACCTGCCAAGGATTTGTTGAATCCATGCAACGCTGAATCGCTGCTGTAGGCGTTAAGAAGGTGGACCAACACACTATTATGCAGGTGGTAATAATGTTTTTGCTTCATTTATGTTTTTATTACGGCTGTGAAATGAAACTGGATTAAAATAGTAGCTTTACCATGTTATGATGTGGCACCATGTTCTATCCATCTTCGCATATCCTTAAAGCAATAACCGAAACATTCACTATGCCTTAATACCGTGAGTGTTCATCGAGTATGGGAGGTTCAATTTTCGACAACGTAAGCCGGGGTTAGAAAGTGATGGGTAAATGCTAGGCATGCATGGAGTCGTATGGAGATATATCATCTGCACTGTCAGTTTTGCGGCCTGTTTTCAGTAGATGGTCAGCAACTGTTGATTTATTATTATTAATGAAACGGAAAGCAGCATAGTGTTCCTCGGATCTTGTCGAAAAATTCTTCACAATTTGTCCCACATGAAGCACTACAGTTCTGGCAAATGATTTTGTAGAAACCAGGCTGTGTGAAGTTATCAGGTGGATTTGGTTCGTGAATTAATTGTAAGTCAAGTCTGTTATTCGTGTGTCACATTACACTCGCAGCGCACTGCTTTGAATATATTGGCCTCCAGGTAGGATTAACTACTTTCCATGGCTTGCATATTTTCTCGCTGAATTCTATGTAAGTATGATTTGGAACTAATTCAGCCTGTAAGACTAACGTTCATGATTAATTTAGACCATTGACAAGAATAGTCGGTATTATTATTTTTCTGTAGAATGAAGAGAAGAAGATCAAGTCCCATACTCCATTACAGAGCGTAGTGGAAGAGTGCGGGAGACCCGCACCGCCGTACTAGGCAAGGTCCTAGTGTAGGTGGTTTACCATTGCCTGCCTCCGACCGTAATGGGGATGAATTATGACGAAGACGACGCAACAACACCCAGTCACTCGAGGCTGGTGAAAATCCCTGACCCCGGCGGGAATCGAACCCGGGACCCCGTGCTTGGGAAGCGTGAACGCTACTGCGAGACCACGAGCTGCGGACTTTCTGTAGAATATGTAAGGTAATTAAAAATGATTAAGTTGTGCTGCAATATATGTAAGTTACTTATTACCTTTGTACTACAGAACGATGCTTGCAATTTGTGACGTTCCTTGTAGCTTGTGCCGTCCTCTTCATGAAACTATGTAAACAATATATGGGTATCTTTATAATGTCATATACGGTACAGATCAGTAAAACTGGCAGGTATGATAAACGTTTTAATAAAAATCTACATACATAATTCTGTAGTTCTAGATATCGGCACAATTTGGCAGTTAGCAATTGTTGTTGTTGTGGTCTTCAGTCCTCAGACTGGTTTGATGCAGCTCTCCATGCTACTCTATCCTGTGGAAGCTTCTTCATCTCCCAGTACTTACTGCAACCTACATCCTTCTGAATCTGCTTAGTGTATTCATCTCTTGGTCTTCCTCTACGATTTTTACCCTCCACGCTGCCCTCCAATGCTAAATTTGTGATCCCTTGATGCCTCAAAACGTGTCCTACCAACCGATCCCTTCTTCTAGCCAAGTTGTGCCACAAACTTCTCTTCTCCCAAACCCTATTCAATACCTCCTCATTAGTTACGTGATCTACCCACCTTATCTTCAGCATTCTTCTGTAGCAGCACATTTCGAAAGCTTCTATTCTCTTCTTGTCCAAACTAGTTATCGTCCATGTTTCACTTCCATACATGGCTACACTCCATACAAATACTTTCAGAAACGACTTCCTGACAGTTAAATCTATACTCGATGTTAACAAATTTCTCTTCTTCAGAAACGATTTCCTTGCCATTGCCAGTCTACATTTTATATCCTCTCTACTTCGACCACCATCAGTTATTTTGCTCCCCAAATACCAAAACTCCTTTACTACTTTAAGTGTCTCATTTCCTAATCTAATTCCCTCAGGATCACCCGATTTAATCTGACTACATTCCATCATCCTCGTTTTGCTTTTGTTGATGTTCATATTATATCCTCCTTTCAAGACACTGTCCATTCCGTTCAACTGCTCTTCCAAGTCCTTTGCTGTCTCTGACAGAATTACAATGTCATCGGCGAACCTCAGAGTTTTTACTTCTTCTCCATGAATTTTAATACCTACTCCGAATTTTTCTTTTGTTTCCTTTACTGCTTGCTCAGTATACAGATTGAATAACATCAGGGAGAGGCTACAACCCTGTCTCACTCCTTTCCCAACCACTGCTTCCCTTTCATGCCCCTCGACTCATAACTGCCATCTGGTTTCTGTACAAATTGTAAATAGCCTTTCGCTCCCTGTATTTTACCCCTGCCACCTTCAGAATTTGAAAGAGAGTATTCCAGTTAACATTGTCAAAAGCTTTCTCTAAGTCTACAAATGCTAGAAACGTAGGTTTGCCTTTTCTTAATCTTTCTTCTAAGATAAGTCGTAAGGTTAGTATTGCCTCACGTGTTCCAACATTTCTACAGAATCCAAACTGATCTTCCCCGAAGTCAGCTTCTACCAGTTTTTCCATTCGTCTGTAAGGAATTCGCATTAGTATTTTGCAGCTGTGACTTATTAAACTGATAGTTCGGTAATTTTCACATCTGTCAACACCTGCATTCTTTGTGATTGGAATTATTATATTCTTCTTGAAGTCTGAGGGTATTTCGCCTGTCTCATACATCTTGCTCACCAAATGGTAGTGTTTTGTCATGACTGGCTCTCCCAAGGCCATCAGTAGTTCTAATGGAATGTTGTCTACTCCCGGGGCCTTGTTTCGACTCAGGTCTTTCAGTGCTCTGTCAAACTCTTCACGCAGTATCTTATCTCCCATTTCGGCTTCATCTACATCCTCTTCCATTTCCATAATATTGTCCTCAAGTACATCGCCCTTGTATAGACCCTCTATATACTCCTTCCACATTTCTGCCTTCCTTTCTTTGCTTAGAACTGGGTTTCCATCTGAGCTCTTGATATTCATACAAGTGATTCTCTTTTCTCCAAAGGTCTCTTTAATTTTCCTGTAGGCAGTATCTATCTTACCCCTAGTGAGACAAGCCTCTACATCCTTACATTTGTCCTCTAGCCATCCCTGCTTAGCCATTTTGCACTTCCTGTCGATCTCATTTTTGAGACGTTTGTATTCCTTTTTGCCTGCTTCATTTACTGCATTTTTATATTTTCTCCTTTCATCAATTAAATTCAATATTTCTTCTGTTACCCAAGGATTTCTATTAGCCCTCGTCCTTTTACCTACTTGATCGTCTGCTGCCTTCACTACTTCATCCCTCAGAGCTACCCATTCTTCTTCTACTGTATTTCCTTCCCCCATTCCTGTCAATTGTTCCCTTATGCTCTCCCTGAAACTCTCTACAACCTCTGGTTCTTTCAGTTTATCCAGGTCCCATCTCCTTAAATTCCCACCTTTTTGCAGTTTCTTCAGTTTAAATCTGCAGTTCATAACCAATAGATTGTGGTCAGAATCCACATCTGCCCCTGGAAATGTCTTACAATTTAAAACCTGGTTCCTAAATCTCTGTCTTACCATTATATAATCTATCTGATACCTTTTAGTACCTCCAACATTCTTCCAGGTATACAACCTTCTTTTATGATTCTTAGGGAGGCAATATAACTTTCACAGACAGAAATGTTTGGCGCATTGACGTCGCAGTGGATGCTCTCACATAAAACCTGGAGCCCTGATGATGAAGCTGTGACGCCAAAATGTAATTTGCAAAGTAAAAACGCTACTGAAAAGACAGTGGACAGAGTGTGTTATTACCCTGTTCAGTCCACTGTCTCAGTTTTGCCAAGGATATGCGGTATGGTTACCACTAAATCTTGGTTTGATTGTCCGAAGTTTCGTAAAGTAGCTTCAGACGAATACCAAGCTGTTTCCGCAAAAACTGCCTTTCAGTTTTAAGTGAGACAGGCCTTCGTCTCCTGTGGTTGCAGCATCTCGTAGAAACCCAATATCACGTCCACCTATTCAGTGCAGATATGGATGACGCCTTAATATGCCGGTTAGCTGTTAGTCACCGTAACGTTACTTGACTTAAAACAAAGTTAAGGTAAACGATGTTTCATGCACGTGAAAAGAGAAACAGATATCTTCATTGTGACTGGGCACCTTTTTGACTACTTGTAGTATGAAGTTACTGATATTATTTCGCTCGAGGTAAACCTTGTGATAGCAGAAAGCGCTATGATGAGTCACACTTCTCACCTTCGAACTGAGAAATGTGCTATTTCATTTTGATTCATTCGATTAAAAATAGGGTCGTCATCTTATAGGTGTCCCACAGTGAATGCAACTTTTGAGTGCATATTAACATACAAATTTATCGATAAGATTAAGTAATTTATATATTATTGTTTTGTACCCTACTTGTGATTATGTATGAAAGAAGAATATTACTTGAATACTCTCTACAACTCTAGACGCACTCTCTTGATCTTTCGATGAAACTTTCCATAACTTTTTGGCATACTTGCAACTCTAGTTTTGAAAGTACACGCAGAATTTCGGCCTTGAGATCTGGAAGTGGTTGGGGTTTGTTGTGGTACTCACGAGATTTTAAACACCCTCCAAAGAAAGAAATCGCATGCTAGCACATCACAAAATGTGTGTGGCCAGTTCATGTCACTGTTGCGAGAGATAAATCGGGCAGAGAGCCTCTCCCTTAACAAGCCCACTGTTAAATCGATGTGTGATTCTTGCAGCATCTTGTTGAAATATAACCTGTTCAGCATTAACACGATCCAGTTCAGATCACCAAAACTCTCATAAAACATTGCTGCGGCGTTCGTCGTCCACTGTCAACACGTGCCGGCCGGAGTAGCCGAACGGTTCTAGGCGCTACAGTCCGGAACCGCGCGACCGCTACGGTTGTAGGTTCAAATCCTGCCTCGAGCAGTTCTAGGGGACTGATGACCACAGCAGTTAAGTCCCATAGTGCTCAGAGCCATTTGAACCATTTTTGTCAACACGTTTCCGGCGCCATGTTCGTAGACATAGGACCTGGTTACGCCCTCAACCCATGTGCTGCACAGCACAGTCACTCGTGCTTGTAAAGGCTTCTTCATAATTGCTCGACGATTTCCCGGGCCCAAATCATATAACCTTGCTTGGCCACAGAGCTATTCAACAAAAAGTGCGCCTCATCAGTGGACATTACCTTCTTCACGAAACTGTTGTCACTCGTATTGCCGCAGGAACCTAACAGGAAGATTTTTGGCATTTTTCGTGATTGTTTGGCTTCAGGTCTTGTGTTAGTTGAATGTGATGTGTTAGTAGGATGCTCCTTCTGGGAATATCCAGTTATTATGAATGCCGCGGAATAGAGTTGACACCGAACGAGGTGGCGCAGTGGTTAGCACACTGGACGACTGTTCAATCCTGCGTCCGGCCATCCTGATTTATGTTTTCCGTGATTTCCCTATATAGCTCCAGGCAAATGCTGGGATGGTTCCTTTGAAAGGGCACGGCCGCCTTCCTTCCCCGTCCTTCCCTAATCCGATGAGACCGATGACCTCGCAGTTTGGTCTCTTCCCCCAAACAACACAATCCAACCCAATAGAGTTGACACGATTTACAGCAAAATTATCACTCACATTTGCGATGTTTTCGGTAGCGAGCAGAACATAACAATGCCCCGAGGATTTAATGTGAACAGTCGAACCAGTTTTATTAAGTTCAGCAATCAGTCTCCTCACAGTCGACTTATTCGGTGCATTACGTTGACCAAACATTCCACGGAGTTAGCGAATAGTCTTTCAACAACATTCACAACATTTGTAATAAGTTCTCAATATGTCAACGCACTATTCAGTAGTGAAGCGCTCAGTTACTAAACATAAAGCTATCAATGAAAATCGTGCTACGTTCTGTACTGATAGTTTACTGGAATAGAAATGGCAAGCATTTCAAAAGTTGCGTTCTTTATGGTACATTTTTTATGACATTCATCAGAAAAATAATTAATATCCTTGTGAAGCTGAAAAGGTAATAAAATATCATTTCTATATTGGAATTCCTTAAGACACTGTTTATTGCATGTAACAGAGTATGTGGTTCTGTCTATGCTATTTTGGAAATGGCGCAATTTTTTACGTTGTCTTATCTTGTCAGCAAAACTGTTAGGTACCTCTCTCAGACATTATCCGGGCTGTGACAGTTTCATACACGTTGTCATTGTCTAATAGCTGGAACTGAGTTATTCTTTTGCATTAATAACGCAGCAGCTATGGGTTAACGTAATGCGAATTAGCCTAATGATACGTAGGTCGTTGATTTATCAAGGGTAGCAGATTTACAGCTTCATTTGACGTATGAGATTATGCTGAGGATTGAAAATTAAACAAAAACGTTGCGCAATTATAGTTTATCATCACTAGGTGCAAAATATAAACTGATACCGTCATTATTGCCACTATACTGCTTAGCACTATCCGTGATGTACGGTGTTATCTGAAATTTTCACCCCTAACCGCCGTGAAAAATTCACCTTGCGCATAGTTGATTTAATTGGAGAGTAAATACACTGAACCACCAAAGAAACTGGTATAGGTATGCGTATTCGAATGGAGAGATATGTAACAGGCAGAATACAGAGCCTCGGTCGGCAACGCCTATATAAGACAAGTGTCGGGCGCAGTTGTTAGGTCGGTTACTGCTGCTACAATGGCAGGTTATCAAGATGTGAGTTTTAACGTGGCGTTATAGTCGGGGCGCGAGACTTGGGATACAGCTTCTCCGAGGTAGCGATGAAGTGGGGATTTTCTCGTACGACCATTTCACGAGTGTACCGTGAATATCAGGAATCCGGTAAAACATCAAATCTCTGACACCGCTGCGGCCGGAAAAATATCCTGCAAGAACGGGACCAACGACGACTGAAGAGAATCGTTCAACGTAACAGAAGTGCAACCCTTCCGCAAATTACTGCAGGTTTCGGTGCTGGGCTATCAACAAGTGTCAGAATGCGAACCATTCAACGAAACAACATCGATATGGGCTTTCGGAGCCGAAGGGCCACTGGTGTACCCTTGATGACTGCAAGACGCAAAGCTTTACCCCTCGCCTGGGCCCGTCAACACCGACGTTGCACTGTTGATGACTGGAAACATGCTGCCTGGTCGGACGAATCTCGTTTCAAATTGTATTCAGCGGATGGACGTGCACGGGTATGGAGACAATCTCATGTGTCCATGGACCCTGCATGTCAGCAAGGGAGTGTTCAAGCTGGTGGATGCTCTGAAATGGTGTGGAGAGTGTGCAGTTGGAGTTTTAGGGGACCCCTGATACCTCTAGATACGACTCTGTCCATTGTGCATTACGACTGACTTGGACAATTCCACCAGGACAATGTGACACCCGACACGTCCAGAATTACTACAGAGTGGCTCCAGGAACACTCTTCTGAGTTCAAACACTTCCACTGTCCACCAAACTCCCCGGTCATTAACATTATTGAGCATTTTTGGGATGCCTTGCAACGTGCTGTTCAGAAGAGATCTCAACCCCCTCGTACCCTTACGGATTTATGGATGGCCCTGCAGGATTCGTGGTGTCATTCCCTCCAGCACTACTGCAGACATTAGTCGAGTCCATACCAGGTCGTGTTGCGGCACTTCAGCGTGCTATATTAGGCAGGTGTACCGATTACTTGGCTATTCAGTGTAAATTGGAATAGTGATAAGAGAAAGTACGGGCATTATTCGGATACCTCTGGATGTTGCCATCAGTATAATCCATGCTACCAACCACCACTGGCAATAACTTTTCCCGACTGCAGTCAGTTACAGGACAATGCCTGTTGTGAAGAAGCAGTATTCTTCACACAAGCGTTGGAGTTTGTCAGGTTGTCGGGTTACTTCTTGTCCCCTTCAGGGATATAATGTGTGAAGCATGATTGGTTTTTCAATTTGGAAAATAACTGACAAAATGAGAACTTAGCATCTTTAGTAAACGCAGAGTGATCAAGTTCTTCATATTCCATGACTCCCACACAGTTGTTAAATGTGGAGTTTAAACATGTGTCGAATATGTAGATGGCATGACCGTTCTTGCAATAGAACATTTTTGGTGCAGCGTAGCGAATCAATAAGGCAATCCATGACTACATGAGAGAATTCATCGAAAATGGTCCACTTTCAAATTCGGAGACTGCATCTACAAAAGTTGCCCTGCATCTATAACAACATTATTCGTACGAAAATGTGATTGAAACACTACATTAGTGAAACTCCAAGCTTGCTGTTTTCTGATGACTCAAAATACTTTTTGAGATTTTACCACAAACTGATAACAGAAATTACGTGTACATCCTTAAAAAGAATCACATCACAAACCTTTCATTCACAGTAGAATGTACGGCGACCGTTATTGAAATTGAAAAACACGGTACATACCGCATGCCGTTGTTTCCAAGAAAACAAGAGAGCAAATTTAATAAAGTTGAGTTCCGGGATGGACGTGCACCTATAAAAAAATCAACATACTTGCGTCAGAACTCTTTTCCCGCAAAACCGACAGTTTATATCTTGCACCCTGTGATATCGATAACGAAATCATGTGAGATGCTGTAACGGACATGACGTAAATTTTTCCAGCGGAAGTTTATAATCCGCTGGGCAAAGGTATATCACGTAGAAAGATTGGTCTGCTATACACGAACTACCTGGCAGCTGTGCCTTGGCAGATAGAACTACGTCACACAGGACACAGACTTACGTCACAGAGAAATGCCTCCGCAACAGTTTCACGTATTATCGTTCTTAGTTAACAAATAGCCATCGTCGTATGCATCACACTCTAGCTGCTCCTGTGAAGAGTAAACATTCTGCCTTTGAACTGTAGTTTAATTTCGCTGAGATGCAAGTGAAGCCGCAAAACGCTGTAAAAACAAGTCCAGGCAAAGTGACGGTGGCAGAAAAATGACCTACTTGTATCAATAGGGAATCATTCGGCATTTCACTAGTGATGTAGGAATATAAGCCATTTTCAATTAAGTTTACAGCAATCACTCATAAATATCTTGGCAACAACGATAGATCTAGAGGTTCGAAGTACGTTATGTTATCTCATGCCTCTCCAGATGAGAGCAACATGCTTTTCCGATCGTGACCGCTAATCGAGGAGGGAAATCCAAGAGAACGGACTGATCACAGGATTCCCCATTTATGTCCGAACAGGAAAAGCGTTTAAAGGTCTCTTTTTGCGACAGGAATGACGCTCTAATGTGTCGAGAATTCCTTTGACTTATTGAGGGCTTTTAGCCAATTTAGGAGATACGGTTGTTCTTGTGCGATCAAGTGGCACTTGAGACTTTCTATTGCTTTTCGTCCTTGAGCGAAATTGATATACCTCAGATATCAATTTTTGTGTGAAACAGGCAGTGTGAATGAGTGGGATTAGAAAGGGAGGCGCCAAGTTATTTTTTTAACAATGCCACGTTGATCAAATACGTAAGGACTTCTGCTTGGTTATGAGTGAGTGATATTTCTCTATAATTCAGCAATTAACTTTAGTTGGTACAGTACTGCACAAATGCTGACTAGATTACTTAGCATAATGTCATCAGCTAGTAAATAAATGACTTTAATATTACGCGTTCCGGGGTGAACCTTTATCAAATCGGATTGTAAGATGAACTGAAATAATATGTTACATACGTAACTGCCAGAGGCAGAGGTGGAGTATATCGAAATGCGTAATATTAAAGTCATTCATCCACCAGTGACCTATTCAGCATTTGTGCAGTTCTGTTCCAGTTACGTAACACGGCTTCCTGTATCACTTCTCGTCACATCTCCAGTTAATTACCAATATGGTGTATACGAATGGAGCAGCATAATTAACCATGAATTTCATATTCTGATCCTTAAGGAAACAGAACCTGAATCTGCAAGCCTGAACCTGTTTTACGACGGACTCTCTAAGTACTTCACTTCTATCAAGAATTATCCAAGTCTAGAATATTTCTGTTTGGTTTGTGGTTACAAGCATTATTGTGAATATCTTCTTTAATATTCTCGCTAAAGGTCTCCGAAAGGTGTAATGGAAACAAAAAATTTAAATGTGGTTTCGAAGATAGATTTCATTAGACTATCTGTTTGACGGGAATTATATCTGTCAAATTAAGTGAACCCTTCCAAGGCTAAGGAAGTAATGATACGTTTGGCAGATCTGCCAGCACTGTTATGTGTAATACTTGCTGTTACAAATTGCCTTATGATGTCCTCGATCACGCACAGCAAGGACGTATGCAAAGGGGGGAGGGAGTGCAGGGGTCCACCCCCCCCCCTCCACATCACATAACACATAAAAGAAATACACACTACCTAGTTGCTGTGTAGTGAAGTTGAAAAATTTTCGATTTTCTTGGAAAAATTTCAGTCGCCAAGATCGCGTAAATTAGTCTTTATTGTTGATAACCTGCTTCGACAACTGTAACTGTTATCTTATGGTCTTCAAAAAATTTTTGTCATAAGACGTGTTCATTATGAGTTAGTACTTCATGCCATAATAACAACGTTTTTGTCGTAAAACGTGTTCCATTGTGAGTTAATACCTCATGCCATAATGACAATACGGCTTGAGGTACTAACTCACAACAGAACATATTTTATAATAAAATTTTTTTGAAGACCAGAAGATGATTGTTCCGACTGTCGAAACAGGTTGTTAACAATAAAGACTACTTTATGCGATCTTGGAGATTGAAAGCTTTTTCCTAGAGTTAAACGACGGTCGCTCGGTTTAAGTTCTCGTATAATGAAATTAAGTCATTTTGATTTTCAACCATACGACGAAAAAGGGATACACACTATCGATCAATAACAAGGCCATCAATAGATTTAAACTATCGATATATCGATAGTTCTGTCAGTTATGCCCCTTCCATATTTTAGTCAAGTCCAAGTACTACACATTGTTGGCCTTACTTGAGCGCAGTTGTTGTTTTGCTAATCAGTTCAGTTCTTACTTGCAGCAGAGTGCAATGAAAGTGGTGCCGTTTAGTGCTTTTGTGCCGTGAAGGCAATTATTAAGGATAGGGTTGTAACAAGAAAGAAGGGGAAAACCGATTTCGATTCGTCCACTAGCGTTATCGTAAAGTTAAAAATACGTACGCACTACTATAGTAGCCTAATTGCCTATCTCATAGCAGTTTAATGTTAGCACTGGAGTCGTTGGTTGAAGACTGGTAGAACTTTAGGGATGCAATATTTCACGATTTAGCAATCCAACAGAGCGGCAAACGTCATTAAAAATAACATTAAATTAATATCAGTGCATAAAAACACACTTTGATTTGTCTGTTTCGGCAAACTATCGTGTTGGCCAACATAAATATCGCCTAAAGGGCGATTGTCGCATTTCTTTAAAAAAATTGCTCGTGATTCTATCACTAGCAGGGCAAATGGCAGAATACTGCCCAATCTGGTCACTCGGGCGGTAGACAGTTATCAAAACCAGTTCCGATACGGAATAATGGGGGGGGGGGGGGGGGGGGGGTTGTGGAGGGCGGAACAGGTTTATGATGACACCACAGCAAATTCTATAGTTAGTTCGTTTCTAAAAGATTTTTTCGCAGTCGCCCGCTTGAATTCCTCCAAACGGACTGCGCCTTGCATTCCCCCCCCCCCCCCCCTTTTCCCATACTTTGGTCCTGAACATGTTTACGCTCTTGTAATACAATAATAACTGAAGCTCTTTCAAATATTCTATGATTGTCTTCAGACTTTAATGTTCTTAAGTTGCATAAACAATGATACAAAAGTACTTTTTTATTGCTTTTGTAACACCATTTATCTTGATTTGGGGAATAGATACTTATTTCTGGGGCAGACAATATTTCATTATAATGTTGGTTTGCATAAAATTTTGACAATATGCGGAGTTCAGTGAAATTTACATTGACAGGTGGCTAGCGGTCGTCATTTTTGTACTATGTATCTGTGCATAAAAATGGCTCACATTTGGGACAGAGAAGTATCCTGTTTTCAAGTTTTTTCACAATCTAAAGGCAGCCCCACACGTAACTGCAAGCTTGACAAGCACGCTTGTGCAAGCGTGCTTGCCAAAGTGTGCTTGAGAGTGTGCAGGATAAATTTGCACAAGCATTAAGATTGTACAAGTAGCTAGATGTTTGACCGAATTTCGGTTGTGTATGCTTGTGAAAGCGTTCAGGTGTGTGTATGCTTGAGAGTGTGTACCAAGAATAGGGAGGCTTGTGCAAGCATTTGTCAGAGATCTGGCTTGATTTAATTTTTATTTGCCTCATTTAAATTACATTCTGTATAAAGGTTGTACTGTACTGTAGATCAAGTCAAAGAGAACAATATTACATGGAGAAAGAGAGAAAAAATCAACACTACTGTGAGATTATTTCCATGAATCGTTAATACGGTAATGTTGTTTTCGTTTCTTTAACTACTCTTCAGCCCATACATCACATTTTATCTTTTTTTTCGCAGCACAAGCAAAAAGGTTGCCAAAGCACAAACACATCGTCGTTTGAACTAGAAATTTTCTGATAAACAAAGTAATGCTTCTACAAGCTTGTTTGAACCCTGTGTAGGCGCAAGGGCCGGCAGGTTGGCCGATCGGTTCTAGGCGCTACAATCTGGAACCGCGCGATCGCTACGGTCGCCGGTTCGAATCCTGCCTCGGGTATGGATGTGTGTGATGTCCTTAGGTTAGTTAGGTTTAAGTAGTTTTAAGTTCTAGGGGACTGATGACCTCAGATATTAAGTCCCATAGTGCTCAGAGCCATTTGAACCCTTTTTAGGCGCAAGGAATTTTTGCGTGCGTGTCAGGCGTGCAGTTACGTGCGTTGCTGCCTTAAAATATGTTAGACCGTGGTTTTACTACGATAACGGTGTTTTACTGTGGAATGTTTTATTTGTAATGTCCTTGGAACAGTGAATCCAATCATCACAACTCTGACGTATTTGTAGACAAACGTCATGTAAACAACAACATATATTGTACATATTATTTATTAGTATCAAAGACTGCACAACCATATTGTCATAGTTAAATACAAACTCATTTATGAGATCGTATACATTCGTTAGCAAACAAGAAATACATTATATTAGAATTTTAATTCGTTTAGCAATGAAGTGAAGTTGTCATGATGGCTAATAAAGAAACATTTAATTGGGCTGTTTTGTGTTTCTCATACATATACTGTTGAGAATACATGTTATACTTTTTTTAAGAAAAGCTTTTCTTGCTTAATTTTATAGACTGAATACTATTAGTATGAAGGCCTCCTGAATAAATGAAAAAAACTAGCCTCGTTAAAGTCGTCTTTAACAAATCGGTCCCCACCCCGTTTGACAAAATGTCATTGCAGTTCATTAATGTAGATGCAAACAAATTCTATAACTGTTAAGATTTACGTTTATTGGCGTGTCTGTTTCGACGAAAGCACAAAAGTGAATGTATTCTCGATATACTGTCGGTTGGAAAAGCGACCAGTACGCTACAGAAATAATAAATGTTTTTGCCTGTAATCGCATTTCTTTATTTTTACTTTCTTGTCACACAGTACCTTCTTCGGGCCATCCTGTGATCAAAACAATAGTTAGAACGACAATGCAAGAGAAATTTTCAAAACGTTTTTCCTCTGAGAGCGTCCGCCTCGATAGCTAAGTGGTTAGCGCGTCGGCCCGTCACGCCAGGGGGCCCGGTTTCGATTCCCGGCTGGGTCGGAGATTTTTCACCGCTCAGGGACTGGGTGTTGTGTTGTACTCATTATCATTTCATCATCATCATCAGTGGAAGACAACAGGAATCCACCACTGGAATCACTTCCCTAGACGCTCATGCGGTGGACCTCTCTGACGAGGCTTCCCCCATGACAAGACCTGCCGTAAGGCGGAACACAAAGTTTTTTCGTGATAGCAAACGAATGGTATATAGTGCGTAGGTAGCCCCTTACCACTGCTACGCAGTCGCCAAGCTAGCTTCAAAAGTAGATGTGTCAAATACGAAAAGTAAAGCACTGCGGTCAGCAGTGATAAGAGTGCCCTCTATGCATAAAGTTGTATGGCACGTTTTTATGAATTACTTTGTGAAATTAACTTATTACGTAATAAATAGTCCCCACTGTAATACAACATTAAAAGCAAAATAGCCAATCCCTGTAGCCAAATTTACATTGACCTTTTGCATATGGTTTGTAGAACTATAAAACATAGATCTCATCTTGAATATTTACATCAAGGAAGGGTCTTCATTGTTATAGTAATAATCATAGCATTATTAAAAACAAAAAATATTATTATTAAAAAGAGCTCGAGCATCCAGAGGGAACAGTGGCGTAATGTGGCTATTTATTACTCTGCAATCGTCAGCTGACAATCTTTGCTCACATCTCCAATTCCACGTTTACCCAAGCAGTGACCATTTTCACACAGGAGCTCTCGGCGGGGCTGCATCGCGCCTTCTCCATGCCGTATCACTCAAGCCACAGTAGCTGAGTGGTCAGCGCGAGGGAACGTCAGTCCTAAGAGCCCGGGTTCGATTCCCGGCTGGGTCGACCAATTTCTCCGCTTAGGGACTGGGTGTTGTGTTGTCCTACTCATCATCATTTCATTCCCATCGACGCGCAAGTCGCCGAAGTGGCGTAAAATCGAAAGATTTGCACCCGGCGAAAGGTCTACCCGACGGGGGGTCCTAGTCACACGACATTACATTACATGCCATGTCAGATCTCATGGATGAGCCACGGACGCGGCAAAAATTGCGTATAGGCAATGGCTACATCAATGGGCTTTGATCTTAGGGGACCACGTAGGACCACAAACAAATTCATAGAAACTTGTTGTGCCACTCTGTACTTTTATCACTGTTGACAGTAGTTTACATCTATTTAAAGCTCAAAATTGACGTTTACCTTTAGTATTTGGCACACCTACTATGAAAGTGAGCGTGACGCCTCCATGACAGTAGTAATAGTCTACATATACACTGCATACCATACGTTTGCTGTGATGGAGAAACAATTCTGTACATTTCTCTCGCATTGTTGTTCTAACTATGTACTGGAATTTTTTGATCATAGGATGGTCTAAGGATGGTACTGTGTGCCAAATACGGTGACCAGTAAGCAAAAATTAAAAAAAAAATGCGATAACTCTTTCACTTTTGGAAAAAGAAATGCAAAACGGAAAAAAGGACGATTTTCTCGATGCAGTCACCTTCGGTCTGATGGCAGCAGTCTCTCCCTCATTTCTGATGTCACTTAAAGAACACATCGTACAGGGTATAATAGAGAAAATTGACACAACTGAACGCATATAAAATACAAGCAAAGTCGATCGAGTAAGTACACGTCCGCAAACGAGCCCTTTATGACAAATTGCGAATGTGTGGTCACTAGTCACCACTGACTTCATTAAAAGTATTTTCCCAGTTAGAACAAATGTGTTGAAATATAAACATTTGGATTAAGTTTCCGTGTAAATGAGCTGGGATTTCACCCACGGCCAACCTTAACGAGAAATATAATACTACTTCAGCACGCTCTGTGTTACAGTTTACTGTACATTGCTGCTTGTTAAAGGAGGTGTTCCATGTGTCGTAGACGCATTTGGATGCAATACTGCACTCGTCTCTGCAGTACGTTGCGAATTCTTTCAAACACACTCCGAATCACCTCACAACACTTGACAGGACTGTCCAGTTCACTCTTCAGCGGCTTCAATTAGAGCACTGTACACTTCAGTTTTGGGATGGCTCCTGAAAATTGAGATCAGGTGCTCATGGAAGCCGAGGAACAGGCTGCGTTTTACCTATCCATTCTGGACCATATTGGAACGTTGGATGTCGCTTTATAGTAGAAGTAAAATGTGCCAGTGTCCTGTCACGTGTTTTTTACATTCCCAAGGTGTACAAGGGAAAGATGCTCAAGCGATCCTACAGCACCCCGCCGCAAACCGAAGATACTCTCGTCCATCAAATTTTATTCGAAGACTATGCGGCCCACTGAAACAGTCGCTTTGTACTGCTAACGACATATTCAATGAGACATGTTGCTGATGTGGTGACTCACAAACAGCATCTGGGTACGTCGTATCTGAGTCTAATTGGACGGGCCTTAATCGAAAATTTTACATTTCAGATACGTTTGTTCCAACCACGACAATAATTCATGCTGAAGTCAGTGGTGGTCGAAAACTACACATGTACAATTATCTCACAAACTCCAGTTTGCGAGGCCATATCCAAGGTGTTAGGGGTAAAGCTATAGATCGTGTGATCATTGGTATCTTAATACGTACCAACTTCAGTTAAAATGGTTCAAATGGCTCTGAGCACTATGGGACTTAACATCTGAGGTCATCAGTCCCCTAGAACTTAGAACTACTTAAACCTAACTAACCTAACGACATCACACACATCCATGTACGAGGCAGGATTCGAACCTACGACCGTAGCAGTCGGGCGGTTCCGGACTGAAGCGCCTAGAACCGCACGGCCACCACGGCCGGTACCAAATTCAGTGTCTATGTTTTTTTTTTTTTTTTCTCTGTGTCTGTCTTCCCGCAAACACATCGCTTAATTTACTGCTTGATGTTTTCTGCACGATCGTAAATGCATCACCAAGTGAGTACTCCTGTCAGTACAGACTTCCTTTTTGCTTCAACGCATCCGCACGCCAATACCTGACTTGCTGCCCGTCGGTAAATAGACTTAAATGATTTGCTTGCGCTATGCGTACCTGGAGACACTAACCAACCTAAAAACATACTACTCGTAAGAGTTATAATTGTTAGTATGCAAAAAAACTAAGTAATGATGTAACGTTGTTCAGTGTACTGTCTTGTAAATAGTGAAACACCCAGAAGGGGAGGAAGTAAACGAAAGTTCACGGGTTGCGAGAGTATGTGATGTTCTTTGAGCGATTACAAAATCGAGTCAAATATACAAAGAACTTGGCAGTACGAGCCCACATATAAGTACGACGTTGCAACCTCTGTGATGTGGATACGTGCACTTATTCGGTAGCGAAAGGAGTCACAAAACTGATGTATCCTTTCCTGACACAACCTGGGCCACGACGGTTGTAGCTGGTCCATGATATCCTGGACGCTGGCGCATGGATCGAGTTGATGTCAGCGCTGGTCCCATATGTGTTCTATGCGGGACATGTGTGGGGAACTGAGGATCTCGCTAACCGCGGCAGCACCTCAGCATCACACGTACACTTCATATTGACACGTTCCGTACATGGACGATTTTTTTCCTGTTGAAAAATGGCACCACGATACTGCGCATGAGAGGTTCAAATGGCTCTGAGCACTGTGGGACTTAACATCTGAGGTCAACAGTCCCCTAGACCTTAGAACTACTTAAACCCAACTAACCTAAGGACATCACACACAGCCATGCCCGAGGCAGGATTCGAACCTGCGACCGTAGCGGTCGCGAGGTTCCAGACTGAATCGCCTAGAACCGCCCGGCCACACCGGCCGGCGCATGATAGGTAAGACATGTAGTCAAAGGATGTCCGTGAAGTACAGTTGTGCATCTGAGTGTCCTTAGTTGCTACCAGCCGTGGCCTGAAGTCATATCCCAATGGCTCCTCACAGCATGAAACGTGGAGAACCATCATTCCACCTCTACAAAACATTGGAAGAGTGAGACCTCCTGCCAGGTCCTACCATAGTTGCCTGTAGTAATCAGCTGGGGTAGTCTAGAACCGCGATTCATCGCTGAACAAGTGCATCACCATTCATCAGCAGCCCATATTTCTCGGCCATGACACAACCGCAAATACACACGTTTGTGTTGTGTTAACGGCAGCTTTCGTATGGGGCGGTATTTCCCTACTCCTGCTACTGCTAGCCGGAGACGAATGGTGCGGGATGACACAGAACGTAGGAGGGAATCCATTACTTGTTCTCAGATGGTAGACGCATACGTGAAGGGCTTGCGATGCGCTTGTTGCACAGTGCGGCGATCCTCCCTTGCGTAGTCATACTTGGTTAACCAAAAACTTGACGACGAGTATGTGCGCTATCACGTTCCCATGCAGTCCGACAGCGGCCCACTATAAAGTCAGAATGTTCCACAAATCTGTATATTGCGCAGTTCTACTAGCGAGGCCAATGGAGTTCCACGATGAACCACCTTCCAAACTCTTGTCAGGTGCCGATAACACGACATCTCCATGTCTTTCACAGTGATCACTCAACACTTGACGCTGTTCACACCCCTTACATACCCTACCAGGCCTGGTAACAACTCTAAACAACAAAAACACCAATGCAGGCCGATCTACCTACTCTATGTGATAAAAAGTATCCGGAAACCTCACTGAAAATGACTTACAGGTTAGTGGCACCCTCCATCGGTAATCCTGGAATTCAGTATGGTGTTGGCTCACCTTTAGCCTTGATGACAGCTTCCGCTCTCACAGGCATACATTCAATCAGGTGCTGGAAGGTTTCTTGGAGAACGGCAGCCCATTCCTCACGGAGTGCTGCACTGAGGAGAGGTATCGATGACGGTCGGTGAGGCCTGGCACGAAGTCCGCGTTCCAAAACATCCCAAAGGTGTTCTATAGGATTCAGGTCAGGACTCTGTGTGGGCCAGTCCATTACAGGAATGTTATTGTCATGTAACCACTCCGCCACGGGCCGTGCATTATGGGCAGGTGCTCGACCGTGTGGAAAGATGCAATCGCCATCCCCGAATTGCTCTTCAACAGTGGGAAGCAAGAAGGTGCTTAAAACATCAGTGTAGGCCTGTGCTGTGATGGTACCAAGCATAACAACAAGGTGTGCAAGCCCCCTCCGTGAGAAACACAACCACACCATAACACCACCGCCTCCGAATTTTACTGTTGGTACTACACACTCTGGCAGAAGACATTCACCGGGCATTCGCCATACCCACACCTTGTCATCGGATTTCCACATTGTGTACCGTGATTCGGCACTCCACACAACGTTTTTCCACTGTTCAATAGTCCAATTTTTACGCTCCTTACACCAAGCGAGGCGTCGTTTGGCATTTACCGGCGTGATGTGTGGCCTATGAGGAGCTGCTCGACCATGAAATATTAAGTTTTCTCACCTCCCGCCTAACTGTCCTGATGCAGTTTGGAATTCCTATGAAATGGTCTGGATAGATGTCTGCCTGTTACATATTACGACCCTCTGCAACTGTCGGCGGTCTCTGCCAGTCAACAGACGAGGTCGGCCTGTAAGCTGTACGTGTCCCTTCACGTTTCCACTTCGCTGTCACATCCGAAACAGTGGACCGAGGAAAATTTAGGAGTGTGGAAGTCTCGCGTACAGACGTATGACACAAGTGACACCCAATCACCTGATATCCGCGGAGGGCTCCATTCTGCTCTCTCACGATGTCTGATGGCTACTTGTGGCCGCTGATATGGAGTACATGGCAGTAGGTGGCAGTACAATGCACCTAATATGAAAAACGTATGTTTTTGGGAGTGTCCGGATACTTTTGATCACATAGTCTACCAAGATAATTGAAACTCTGATCATTTACACACCAGTCGATGGTACGTACTCGTACGCATACGAAGGTACACTGACATTCGCCCATGTTTTCTTTGTGCTTTCATGGAAATAGACAGTTGAGTAAATACAGAATTCTTTCGGGTGTATTTATCTGAAAAAAATGTGACTATAACTATTTTATGATTTTATGTTTGGAGTTTGAGAAGCAACGTTTCCGAGGAAGTCGTCAATTTCTTTGCAGTGAAACGTCAGTTTCTTGCTTTCCAACCGCCAGACGAAAGTTTTGGTACCGTGCTCTGTTACAGGAACCTTCGCAACGTTTCCTCAAGTGATTTAGAGAAGTGACGAAAAATATAAATGTTAGTGGCTGGACGAGGATTTGAACTTTGTCTCGTGCATGCTCGTCCAGAAGTTCGAATGTGCTCAGGAGATGAAGTGCTTGAACGGAATGCGTATGTTTTCGCAGGTGAATATGATTTGCAACCATTACTGGTAATGGATTAAGGGAAGAGTCACCGGGAAACTTCGATAAAACTTTAATGGCACATCGAAATAAGCGACGTGCTGGTTCTCCATAGTTCCACGAACTCCAAATCCTCTCCCGCTGTATGTATTAGTCACGTCGACCATTACGAGCTGTCGTTTGCAGAGAGTGTATAACACAGGCAGGAAGAACGTTGATTGGCAAGCTGATATATGAGAGAACGTACAAGCAAGCACGTACACACGCGCACAAACGTACGTACCCACACACACACACACACACACACACACACACACACACACACACAGACAACGAAGAATTTGAAAAAGAGAGAATGTGGGGAAAGAGATGGAAATGGAGAAAAGCAATGAGTGTAAATAAAATGAGGGAAGCGGTCTCTCTAGAGCAGCATGAATGAGTTACACAGAATGAAGAATGCTGCTATCGTAGTACCAAAGAGACGAAAATGACCCGTGCAGAGTTAGGGCTGTAAAGGAAGGGAACTACCTTTCGACTTCTCTGACAGCTTCCAAGTCCTTTAAATCAAAAAAATCTTGACATATTCGCGCTTTTTTACTTGTTAGCATTAGTACACACTCCATGAAACATAATGCATCGTCTCCGGTAAATTAACATGATACATGATGTCATCCCTGCCCCCATCCCAGGAACAAAATCACCCCAGAAATTTTATGCCCCCAGATAAACTTTTTAGCTATTACAAGCATGCTCTTCAGCCATATCATATTATATATTGTGTGTCACAATTGGCAAATCTTCTGGATTCTGGATACAGGACCAGGGACTTAAGCCCATATGTTGCATGATGAAGGTGTGCCAACACCTTACAGCTAAAATAGCTAACTGTGCTGGGGAAGCAGGGTTAACACGTAAAAAAGTGCGAACATCTCAAGATATTTTGAGTTAAATGTCTTTGAAGCCGCCAGATGAGTCGAAAAGCTAGTTCCGTTCTTTTACAGCCCTAACTCTCCCAGGATGTATTCGCCTTTTTCGTGCTATGATAGGAGTATTTTTCATTCTGGGTCCCCCTTTTTTTTCTACCATAATTTTGACGTTAGACCGCCATAGCAGCCGATACAGATTTTTGTTCACTTTGGCGACAACTGATCCGGTAGAGGTTTCTTTACTGTCTTTCGAACCATGTTGTTTATAGCGCTGGGACGGATAAAACTTTCACAAAACAACAGGCCGACCGTTTATTACATGTATTTTTCTACCTTCCTACAGAATTTGAACCCATTCGCACAGGTTTTAAACATATACGTGGCGCGCGTAAAAAATCTCACAATAACTTGTTTTTTGCACGTAAAATTCGAATGAAGTTAGATTTTTGAAACCGAGTTTTTAATTTTATTATCAGAATGCATTTTTTTTAATCTGAAACACTTCAAACCGTTCCGTGCATTTCATTCAAGTAAGTTGAATTTTACGTGCTAGATTTACCTCGACTTTAAAACAATCGTACCTCGACAACGGATAATGATTGTTGAATAAAAAAATTTCGTTTCGAGTTTATCCGTTTATCTATCTGAGTGCGAAGTTTTAACCGACTCGTACAAGTTTAAACTATAGAAGTGCCACGTTTAAAAAACGTCCCGGAAAAACGTGTTTTTCGCACTATTTGCACGTAAAATCCTAACTGTGCAATTACGAATGGTGCCATTTGTTGAGCATTATTGTTAGCCCAATTAACATCTTTTGCAAAGGGCATTAATCGATTCGTGTAATTTTGTCAGGTCGCCACCTCCGGTTCGTCGTTCAAACATTGCGTAATATACTGTATAATAGCTACAGTCAGACTGATGTTCGAATTCCTGTACAAATGACTGCTGGTCCGGGCTAAACCAAAAATTTTTTACCCCATGTTCCCAGCTGCAATAGACCAAGGCACCCCCCCCCCACACACACACACACCAAAAAACAAAAAACAAAAAAAAAAAATCGGAGCCCGGGCGCGGTCCTCTCAAACATGTTTGTTACAGCGCTTCCAGTCTGTAACGATTGCCACATACTCGTATAAACAATAATTCCTAAGATCGGACGCGCCTCAGAAGAGAAAACACCAGCTGAGCCTGTATCTCTGTGCGATATCAGCTTACAGTGATGCAATCTTTTGGCAACTTTCAAAGTAGTCGGATATGAATCATTGGGGTTAACAGTGTACTGCGTAGCTATCTGTCTCACAAAGTCTCGCGGGTGACAGACATGAGACAAGAAAAAGGTTAACATGAAGATAACTCTTCAAGGTAATTTTGAAAATGTGTCAGCCTTTAACGCATTTGAGAAGTTATGGGCTGTTACTACTTTACACGTAAATATAGGCAACTGACCTGAGACTAGCTGCTTGGCTTGTTAGTGTTTGGATTTAAGGCTCTCAACACGTCGTTCATTAGCATCCAAGATGAGATTGTTGGGAGAGCAGGATTTGTAACGGAAAAGAGAGAGCCTATTACGTATATTGCAGTCTCGATAAAACATCGAGGTCAGAAGAAAGCTATCTGAAATTAGGATTGCTTAGAAACTGTGAAGGATGATTTTCGGGATCTGAGAAGCATGAATACTCAAAAAGGGAGACTGGAAATAGGCTATCGTGTAATAAAATATAGAGATTCAGACTCATCTAGCTTAAATTTTTCACTTGATTTTCACAGCTTCGATACATATATACGAGCAGGTAAACGGTTAAAACGGTTCTGAAGTGTCCTGAGTTACATGAATAACCTAAACCGTACAGTTAATTAACTTTCTTAGAATATACGCCTCTTAACTCTGTATATTGTGGAGATATTGAAATAATATACTCAGAGATGAAAGAAATTGTTCCAACTAAACTTAATGGTCGTGGGGGAAAATTCTGCGCAGAGTGTAATTTGATCATTGCTAACACTCGGTTTAAGAATCCTGAGAGAATAATGAGAACGTGGAAGGCGCCTGCAGACGCAGAAAGTTTTCAGACGTTAAATGACAAAACTTTTGTAAGGGCTGACGTAGATCCTGACGATAATTTATTGGTTATAAATTTCAGAATTTGCCAATAGGCAGAATATTAAGGACCTGGGACTTGCACAGATTGGAGGAGGTCATTAGGCAACGATCAACTGAAACAGGGGAGAGGAATAAAATAGATAAAATGGAAATGTCGTGTGGCTAGGGCCTCCCGTCGGGTAGACCGTTCGCCTGTTGCAGGTCTTTCGATTTGACGCCACTTCGGCGACCTGCGCGTCGATGGGGATGAAATGATGAAGATTAGGACAACACAACACCCAGTCCCTGAGCGGAGAAAATTTCCGACCCAGCCGGGAATCGAACCCGGGCCCTTAGGATTGACGTCTGTCACGCTGACCACTCAGCTACCACGGCGGACAATAAAATAGATGACGAATGGATAGCACTGAGAGTTTAAAGAATGAAAGCAAAGGATTAAAATAGAAAAAACAAAATGTCCAGAAGAGATCTTTGGCTAACATATGAATACTGAATGTGAGTGAAGAAACGATGAAATGTAAAAATACGGCAAATGAAGCACGAAAAAAATGCATATATCTAAAAATCAGATCAACAAAAAGGGCAAAATAGCAATACAATAATAGCTAGAGGTGAAATGCAAAGTAGAAGAAGCGTGCACGTCTATGGAACGGATAGGAAAATTAAAGAATATTTCGGAAAAAGCAGACGTACCCGAGTAGATGTTACGATCGCAGATGTCAAGTAAGCGCTAAACAAAGAACTTAAGGGAATGTGGAAGGAATACATGGAAGGGCAACACAAAGGTTAAGAAGTTAAAGCCTACTGCGGAAGAGAAGAGCGGGTAGACAAAAATGGAGTGGTAGATATAATAGAGGCGACAAGATTTTGACAGAGCACTGGCGTAAGTGGAATCAAGGCACGTGTAGCAGACAACGTTTCCTCAATGTTACGAAGATCCTTGGGCGAACATATCACGATAAAATTATTCAGCTGGTAAGCAAGACCTATGACATATACGAAATATCCTCAGACATCAAGAATAATGTAATAACTGTTCTTCCAAAGAAGTCAGGTGCTGACAGGGGCGAATATTACCGAACCATCAGTTTAATTACACATGGTAGCAAAATACTAACACGAATTATTTGCAGAAGAGGGGAAAACTGGAAGAATCCGACTTCGGGGAAGATCAGTTTGTATTCTAGGGATATGTAAAGACACGCGAAGCAATACTGACTTTAAAACTCATGTTAGAAAATAGAGTGAAAAAAGGAAAACCTATGTTTCTAGCATTTTTATATTGAGAGAAAGCTTTTATCAATGCTGACTAGAATATGTACTTTGAAATTCTGAAGGTAGTAGGAATAAAAAGCGGGGAACAAAGGTTTATCTGCAACTCGAACAGAAACCAAATTGAATTTATAAAACTCAAAGGACATCAAACAGAGGTAATAGTTGAATAGAGAAGTAGATAGGGTTGCAGCCTATCCTCAAACGATATTTAATCTGTACAGTGAACAAGACGCAAGTGAAACCAAGGAGAAATTTGGGAAAGTTATTAAACTTCAGGACAAAGATATCAAAACTTCGAAGTTTTCCATGACACTGTAATTCCTTCGGAGGCTGCAAAAGACGTGGAAGACGAGTAAAACGGAACTGATAGTATCTTGTAAAGAGGTTATTAGATGATGTCTACAAAAGGGAAACAAAGCTAACAGAACGTAGTCGAATTAAGTCAGACGGAACTGAAGAAATTACGTTAGGAAACGAGACACTAAAAGTATTAGATGAGTTTCCTTACTTAGGGAGAAAAGTAGCTAACGTTCACCGAAATATAGAAGATATAAACTGGAGACTGGTAATAGCAGCATAAGTGTTTTTGAAAGAGATACATTCGTTAACGTCGAATATAAACTTAAGTAATAGGAAGTCATTTCTGAAAGTATTTGTACGGAAGGGAAACGTGGACGAAAACTAGTTCGGACAAGAGGAGAAAAGAAATTGTTGAAATACGGTGATACAGAAGAATGTTGAAAATTAAATGGGTAGTCGAATAACTAATGAATCGGGGAGGAAATAACTTGATAGGAGAACTTCACTAAAAGGTAGTTTGGCAACGGAGGAGTGTGTATGTGTAATTGCGTTGGGCAGAAGGACGCGAGGTTGGCTGGGGGGGGGGGGGGGCAATTATAGAGGGAGGTTAAGCCTTGACTCCAGTTAGCAGGTACAAGTTGATGATTGTTGCAACACCTGTGTAGAGTGAGGAGGCTTGCACAGGATAGAGTAAAGTGGACCACGCATCACTCCAGTCTTCAGAATGCAGTTTTATTATCTGATTTAGAAAACAAATTTTAAACAAATGAAATCAATTTACACCGTCTAGAAAGAACGAGGTGAATTATTTGTGCTGTGATTGCTGAGCCTCTGAGGATACAATAGATTCCAGCTACAACTGTTTACATTCTTCAAGGTCAAATGATGACGTAGACTCCTTCAGTCAGATCGAGCGAGGTGCCGCAGTGGTTAGCACACTGGACTCGCATTCGGGAGGACGACGGTTCAATCCCTTCTGCAGCCATCCTGATTTAGGTTTTCCGTGATTTCCCTAAATCGTTTCAGGCAAATGCCTGGATGGTTCCTTTGAAAGGGCACGGCCGATTTGCTTCCCAATCCTTCCCTAACCCGAGCTTGCGCTCCGTCTCTAATGACCTCGTTGTCGACGGGACGTTAAACACTAACCACCACCACCACTCCTTCAGTCATCACTTGCGAACGATGATGCACTGCTACTATAAATAAGACGCATGGTAAGAAAGGTAAGTGTACTAGATTTTCATATTTTTTAAAAAAGGTGTATTTTAAAAAAACTGTAGGATGTTGTTGAAACACTTGTTAACAGTTATTCCACATAATCGCCATCCCGTTCAATGCAAACGGTGAGCCCTGTCGCAACCTTGTTTGTGCCCTGCGCTAAGCAGTCCCCCGCCAGTTCCTTCCCCCAGTCCAGAACCTCTTTCTGCACCTGTTAGGCGGCTGGAAATTTAAGTCCACTCATTGTGCCTTCAGGGAGAAGATGATAATCTAAAGGCACCAAGCGAGGGGAATACGGGGGAGGTTCAAAACAACCCAACCAAATGAGTGCAGGAGCGCCTAGGTGGCTAAAGCTGTGTGCAAAAAGCGCATTCCCGTTCATTTCTTTTCAATGCTCCTTTTGAGTTTGTTCACGGTTTCACAGTATCGTTGTGTTCAAATGGCTCTAAGCACTATGGGACTTAACTTCTGAGGTCATCAGTCCCCTAGACATAGAATTACTTAAACCTAACTAACCTAAGGACATGACACACATCCATGCTTGAGGCAGGATTCGAACATGCGACCGTAGCAGCAGCGCGGTTCCGGACTGAAGCGCCTAGAACCGCTCGGACACAGCGGCCGGCTATCGTTGTGTACTGGTGGCTTACCCCTGAGGCATAAATTCGACCAAAATGATGCCTCTCAGGCGCCGCAAGAAATTCCTCCAAATGACACACGGAGTCTGTTTGCTTCCATGCCACAACGAATATAAGAGTATATTTGTGGTGCCACTATTTTTACTGTTGTTGATGATGGACATCTGTTCCGGATTGAATGAAAGTTTGCATATTTAACATCCGTTATGTGCTGAATATCTCCACAAGGTTTGATAAATGTCAGAAGCCTGCTTCAAGGTCTAACATATCCCAGTGCCGTCAGTGTACATATATACCTGTTTCCGTTATGAAACTTACACACTTGTATCTCGACTCGTTGTGCAGGATATATCATAAAAACAAACTTTCTGCATATTCACTTTTCAGATGAGGCGTGTATCGTGCAGCAAGTCTGAGAAACAATTTACGTGAACCAATTTTACATTATCGACGCTTTTAGCGTAGATCTACGACATTGTTTTGGTTACTTATCGCACATCTTCGTAGTACTCGGCCGTTTTACGTAATGTCTAATCTGATCTCGTAATACTCATGCTATTCTTGGGTCTGTGAATTCATAGGTTATGCAACAGACTTAAAATATCAACTCCATCTTCAGTCCAGGATTTTAACAAGAAAGTGAGAAGGAGCATCAGATAAAACACGATGAATAACCTCTCGTACATTGCTTTAGTGTCAAGTTATCGAGAGGAATTAATCAAGCGAAGTGAGAGCACCTTTATGTAATGAGGTAAACATAGACAACTCCCCAACAAGACAGGCGTTCGCAGCGAAAGTAGCAAAAAGGCGTTCGTGATTACACAGTCCTGATATTGTACCCAAGCAGCCTGAAACTAAAGACTGACAGTTGTGGCAATTACGAACCAATGTGCTGCGAAATTGGCTGCTATTGACAAGGTTTGGAATATGCTACAGCTTGGTCACTAAAGAATAACATTTGTTAGTGAATTTGTCGATCAGCGAAATACGTAGTACTGTTATTACACTTTAGATTTCTTTAGCAGCGCGTCATAACTTGCTCGTAAACATTGGTAGTAGTGCTGTGTTTTAAACAATGTTGTGAATGCGTAAATTTAGCAGCGTCCAACATAAATATTTTAATATGTTTACAGCTCTAAATTGTCATTCAGTTACTGCATTACCCGGCTAGAATATGACATCAGCAAGAATGTGAATTAAATTTAAGCACACAACCGTTTTCATATGTTGTCTGTAAAGAAGTATTCACTTTCATAACACGGAGACACACAAAACTGGAATCGACGAATTTTAAACTCGCCGCGTAAAGCTTTCATGAAATGGCGGCAGATAAATGAACATCGGTGTATCACAGACTCGATCTGTTCCGATTACATGAAAATAACTGACTGAATGTCCGCCTCCGGTAGCTGAGTGGTCAGCGCGACAGACTGTCAATCCTAAGGGTACGATTCCCGACTGGGTCAGAGATTTTCTCCGCTCACGGACTGGGTGTTGTGTTCTCTTAATCATTATCATGTGATCCCCATCTACACGCAAGACGCCGAAGTGGCGTCAAATCGAAAGACTTGCACCCAGCGAACGGTGTACCCGACGGGAGGCCCTAGTCACACGACATTATATTTACTGACTGAATTCGATTTGAAAAAAAAGAAAAAAAACACATTGATCAGCATTAAATAATTGGTCTCAGCATTTACAATGCCAATAAAATCATATAGATACTCTCATGCTCATAAATTAAAGTTAATGCTGATACATGGTGAAGCAACGCTCTGGTGGGCGGTTTGCGGGTTTAAACCACCTCGGCGTATTATCATGCGGTGCATTTGATCTGCAGTCGTCGCACGGTGGCGCTGGCAGCACTCCACATACGCAGAGGTTTGTTGGTGCATGTCAGAGTTCTGTGCAGTGAGTAAGTGTGCAGACGTTTTCAGACTTACTAATGGTGGTTGTGTGTTGAAAATGGCTCGCACAGTGTACAACACCACAAGAAGACCGATATCTCACCATCAGTGCCCGCAGACGGCCGCGGAGTACTGCAGGTAGCCTTGCTCGGGACCTTACCGCAGCCACTGGAACAGTTGTCTTCAGACACACAGTCTACAGACGACTGAACATGGTTTATTCGCCCAGAGACCTGCAAGGTGCATTCCACTGATCTCTCGTCACAGGAGAAACCGTATAGCCTGGTGTCAAGAACACAGCACATGTTCTTTGGAATAGTGGTCCCAGGTTATGTTCACGGACGAGTCCAGGTATAGTCTGAACAGTAATTCTCGCCGGGTTTTCATCTGGCGTGAACCAGGAACCAGATACCAACCCCTTAATGTCCTTGATAGGGACCTGTATGGAGGTCGTGGTTTGATGGTGTGGGGTGGGATTATGACTGGTACAGGAACTCCCCTGTATGTCTTTGACATAGGAACTGTAACAGGTCAGGTGTATCGGGACGTCATTTTGCACCATTATGTCTGCCTTTTCGGGGTGCAGTGGTTGTCACCTTCCTCTTGATGGATGATAACGCACGGCCCCACCGAGCTGCCATCGTGGAGGAGTTCCTTGAAACAGAAGATATCAGGCGAATGGAGTGGCCTGCCTGTTCTGCAGACCTAATTCCCATCGAGAACGTCTGGGATGCTCTCGGTCGACGTATCGCTGCACGTCTTCAAACCTCTACGACACTTCAGGAGCTCCGACAGGCACTGGTGCAAGAATGGGAGGCTATACCCCAGCAGCTGCTCGACCACCTGATCCAGAGTATGTCAACCCGTTGTGCGGCCTGTGTACGTGTGCATGGTGATCATATACCATATTGATGCCTGGGTACATGCGCAGGAAACAGTGGCGTTTTGTAACACATTTGTTTCGGGACGGTTTTCTCAACTTATCACCAATACCGTGGACATACAGATCTGTGTCGTGTGTTTCCTATGTGCCTATGCTATTAGCGCCAGTTTTGTGTAGTGCCATTTTGTGTGGCACCACATTCTGAAATTATCCTTAATTTATGAGCATGAGTGTATATTACCACTAATGGCGGCGTTGCAGCTCGTCCGCAGCCAAACAAAGATGGAATGTAGAGGATCAAGATTAGTAATATTCTTAAAGGAAATATGAAATAAACTTGAATAACATTATTCTCTATTTTTCTCCAATAATTCACAATAGGTAGTTTACATAATAGTAATAATACCAGACCTTACCATAGGCGGCACATTAAAGTGCGTCTTGCTAGCATCATGGCTACTTGAACAAGAAGAAAGAATGCAACAAAAAAATCAGTGATAATTGTTCTTTTATTTAAAAGATAACGTTGTTTTCAGTCTATTTTCTGTAGCTTGTGAAGAAACCGTTACACCGTCTCTGCACTAGCAAAACCAAACTGTTTCTGTGATAACACAATTGTCTCTCATGATATCACATATTAAAAAAAAAAAAAATGATTTATCGACTATAAAATAGGGGCGTGGATGCTATACAGTGAATGAGTTTCAAAAAATTATATTATCGGAATGAAAGTATAGGACATCTGTTAATGGACATTAATAAGAGGTGTGTCCATCCTTCGCCTTTATGATACACTGAAGAGCTAAAGAAACTGATATGCCTGCCTAAAATCGTATAGGGTAAGGGTACCCGCAAGCACGCAGAAGTGCCGCAATACGACGTGGCATGGATTCGACTTATGTCTGAAGTAGTGACGGAGGGAATTGACACAATGAATCCTGCAGGACTGTCCATAAATCTATAAGAGTACGAGGGGGTGGAGATCTCTTCTAAACAGCACGTTGCAAGGCATTCCAGGTATACTCAATAATGTTCATGTCTGAGGAGTCTGGTGCACAGCGGAAGTGTTTCAACTCAGAAGAGTGTACCTGGAGGCATTCCGTAGCAATTCTGGCCATGTGGGGTGTCGCATTGTCCTGACGCAATTGCCCAAGTCCGTCGGAATGCACAGTGGACATGAATTGATGCAGGCGATCAGACAGGATGCTTACGTGCGTGTCACCTGTTAGAATCGTACCAAACCGTGTCAGGGATCCCATATCACTCCAACTGCACACGCTCCACACCATTACAGAGCCTCCACCAGCTTGAACAATCCCCTGCTGAGACGCAGGTTCGATGGATTCATGAGGTTGTCTACATGCCCGTACACGTCCATCCGCTCGATACAATTTGAAACAAGACTCGTCTGACGAGAGAACACGTTTCTAGTCATCAACAGTTCAATGTTGGTGTTGACGTGCCCAGAAGAAGCATACAGCTTTGTGTCGTGCAATCATCGAGGGTACACGAGTGGGCCTTCGGCTCCGAAAGCCATTATCGATAATATTTCGTTGAATGTTCACATGCTGACACTTGTTGATGGCCCAGCGTTGAATTCTGTAGCAATTTGTGGAAGGGTTGCACTTCTGTCACGTTCAACGATTCTCTTCAGTCGTCGTTGGTCCCTTTCTTGCAGGCTCTTTTTCCGACAGCAGCGATGCCGAAGATTTGATGTTTTACCGGATTTGTAATATTCACGGTGCACTCGTGAAATGATCGTACAGGAAAATTCCAACTTTCTCGGTACCTCGGTGGAGCTGTGGCCCATCGTTCGTGCGCCGACTACAACACCACTTTCAAACCAACTTAAATCTTGGTAAGCTGCCATGGTAGCAGCAGTAACCGATCTAACAACTGCGCCTGATACTTGTAGTCTTACATTGGCGTTACCGACCGCAGCGCCGTATTCTGCCTGTTTACATATCTCTTTATTTGAATACGCATGCCTATACCAGTTTCTGTGGCGCTTCAGTGTGACTTGCACATTGCTGGGGCACCTTCAGTGTGGTGTCTGAATGTCTGTGGTGGAAAGATAGCTATTTCTTCCTAAACAGGTGGAACCGGAGGAGATAGCGATGTTGGAGGCTGGGGTCTGTAGCGACGTCGAAGTTCTAACATCAGGGGTCTCCAAACTACGCCCATATCCAGCCCGCTATAGTTCATCCGGCCCGCCGACGGTGCCTGAATTTTCTTCAGGAAACGTATAGAATACGGAACGTTGCGATACAGTTTAAATTTAAGTATTTTGTTTAGAACACTAGGATACCTTCAGAAGTACGGAGACCTCCTGGCTGCTATGTGCTTTGCATTTACTATGTGCAAGGATCAGGACTCTGTTGGAAGATGTGCAAATTCTCGGCGCTCTTCTGACGCACTGCATCATATCTCAGTACGCTCTCTGTGGCAAAGACTGACATATTTCTTGTGTACGAAAACAGGTCTTCTCTACTTCTGAACTTCATTCGGGGACATGCACTCAGTCACCGCCATTTCCACGCTTTTCTTCAAGAAACTCCGAATTCTGTGACTTGCCTTATCACACAGCACTGGGATGGCTCAGCTGTGGTAAGGTCCGGTTTCATTTATACAAGCTTTGAAACGAAACAAGTGTTTTTGTCACTGACAAAGATAGAGCTGATCGACAGCTCTTAAAGCTGTCATTTGTGGACGGCATCACAACCAACATGAGTGATCGGAACTTGAAACTTCAGGGAAAGGAGCAACCTTGTCTGTGATCTCTACAGAATCATCAAAGGATTTCGGAGAAAACTGTTCTTGTTTGTAGCAAAACTGAAAGTAGAAAACTTTTCTAATTTCTCCTGTTGCAAAGAGTTTGTTGCTACAATACCCCAAGACGACGATCTTAATTTTTCAAAAAAAAAACTATTCGTGACTTGATTGATCATTTTTTGGAGAGATTTTCTGATGTGATAGTGGTATTCTTCTGCTCCAGAATCCTTTTGGATTGTAACCTTGATGATGTGCCAGTTGAACTACAGCTGGTACTCAGTTATTTGCAAAGCCAATGACTTGCTGAAAGAAAAGTGCAGGGAAAGAAGTAATCTGGTCTGTGATCTATACAGAATCATCAAAGGATTTCGGAGAAAACTGTTCTTGTTTGTAGCGGAACCGGAAGTGAAAACTTTTCTAATTTTCCCTGTTGAAAAGAGTTTGTTGCTGCAATGCCCAAAGACGTCAATTTTAATTTAAAAAAAATATTCGTTACTTGAAGAATCATTTTTGGAGAGATTTTCTGATCTGAGAGTGGCATTCTTCCATTCCAGAATCCGTTCGGAATGTAATAACCGTGATGGGGTACCAGTTGAACTACAGTTGGTACTCACTGATTTGCTAAGCAAATGACTTGTTAAGAGACATGAGCAGAGGAGAAAATTTTTTTGAATTTTACCGCTGCTTACTTGATGTCTAGTTTCCGAAACTGAAGAAATTTGCCGCTGGTGTGGCCTCAGTGTTTTCAACTATTTCTGTGCGCAAACATTTTCAGTAATGCAGCATATTAAGTTATCACATGGAACAGGGTTGACTCATGAACGTATGGAAGCCACACTCTTGATTGGATGCAGCAGTACCAAACCAAACACTGATGATATCTTGAAAGATACGGGTCAGTCTCACAAATCTCATTAACGTGCTTTGCTGCTTAGTTTATGTGTGCTCACGCGGTCTAATGTAAATATCTTTTCCCTACCGTCGCTTTTTTGACACATTTTTATAGAAAATAAATATGTTGGTTATTCTTGCTTTTACACGGAATACTGAACTTACTTTTTCATCTTTTTTCACAGAGCTTTCGTCCTGAGTTGCAAGTGTTGTACAGAATGATGATGCGGTCTGCGCTCGCCGTTTTGTCAGATATCCGGTCCGCTGTGCAAAACATGTAACTCATACCAAAGATGTTCCGTTAACTTCAGGTCGGGACTCTGGACAGACCAGTGTATTTCAGGAACGTTATCGTCTGCAAAACATTGCCCCACAGATGCTGCTGTGTGACAAGGTGCCCTGTCTGCTGATACAAACAGACATCGTCTCCGAACTGTTTCTCTAGTTTCTGCTGTAGACAACACTGTAAATTGTGTTCAAATGCTTCCACACTTAGCGTTTTCCGGAGCAAGGTACCTTACCCTAAGCACGAAAAGCACCCCCAAACTGTACACGACCTCTTCCGAACTTTACCACACACAATGACAGGAAACCTTCTCCAGGCATTCGCCAAACGTAAACCCTTCAATCTCCATATCATTGGTTCCAAGTCATCCACTGTCGAATGGAGTCTCTCTCTACACCGCATCAAGGGTCGCCTTGTGAGCAGCTGCCCGATCATTCTTTTTAGCTCCGTACCCACCGTGATTGTGTTATGTGGACTGTTGGTAGTGATTCGGAACTCACGAGTGGTTCTTCGATTGACTTCATGAGATTTTTTACAACCACCTTCCGCAACGCACGATGGTCTCTGTTCCTCAGCAAGTGAGGTCTGGCTGGTCTTGGTTTAACTATAGTTGTTCCTTCCAATCTCAGAACCACATCACTGACTGTGGACTGGGGTAGCTTTAGGAGGATTGAAAAGTCCGTAATGGATTTGTTACTCAGGTGACATCCACTGACTAGCCCACGTTCTAAGTCACTGAGTTGTTTTCACCGGCCCACTCTGCTTTTACAATACTCCCCGTCTCCTTTCTTACTGGCGGGTCCGCCTTTCGTGACGTCTGCTGCTCAATTCGGCGTTAAATAGGGTTGTCCGGATACTATTGATCAGATAGTGGATGATGGTTTTCATTTTTGGCTTTATTGTATAATCCGTAGTTCCTTGATTGAATAATTACATGTTACACGGACAATAGTACTTACGACTATTGTGAACTCGTTTCGCGTGTACACGAGGTCTCTCTTTATTTCTTTCCTTTTTCTCTCTCTACGTATTGCAGGCCATTATAATCATCACCCATTGTAGAGTCTCGGCCCCTTTCAACTAAACACCAGGCCGGCCAACTATATTAGAGCACAAAGATTTCCAATTGAGAATATCTGGGAGAGAATGTCCAGTTCCGGCATCTGCCTTGCTGACAAGGGATACCTGTCGAAAAACTTGGTCAGTACTGCTAGATGGAAGTATTCTTAATTTACAGCACATCCCAGCAAAAAATTTAAACACTAGTGTCTGAGAAAGCGTATTTGTTGTTTGAATAAACTAAGTAAACAGACAATGCTAACGATGTGTGTACATTAGTTGTGCCGCTCTTTTTATAACAAGTCTCGGAGAAAAAAGTACTTTGCGACGGTTGTTAATATTCTACATCGTTTATACATTGGTACTTCAATGCCAACGGACTTGTCTCTTGAATTCACACTTCTTGAATATACACGTCAATTTAAGTAATGTCTTGCGTAGTCAGTACTTGGGTGGCTGACTGCCGGATACGGCACATACTGTTGGCTGTTTTCCCTTTGCTAAACCATGGGAGAGGAAGGGTGGCGGTGTAAAGTTCGTGATCACCAGACTTTCCACCAGTGTCCTGGGTTAAATTCCAAACCTCTTCGCAATTTCTCATGAAGTGAGGGCAAGTGACGCTGTTGATGGTGATCCGTCCGTCAGATGGCGCCGCGTCCTCTAGCTTCTCTCATCATCCAACACAAACGTGACACTGCACTTCCTATAGTTAAAAAATAAAAAAAACTTCAGTTAGAAGCGCTAACATGTATATTTTCCTCTTATTCGCTGTTGTTCGAGAGTTGTGAGATTACTGACGATAACCGACGCGAATTTATCAGTGGATCGCTTTTTGATGGAACATGGGTTCTGGAAAGCATTAATTTCTTTTATTATCAGTTAAAATCAGTAGCTTGTACAGAAAATAACAGGTTCGAATCCTGCCTCGGGCATGGATGTGTGTGATGTCCTTAGGTTAGTTAGGTTTAAGTAGTTCTGAAGTTCTAGGGGACTGATGACCTCAGATGTCAATTCCCATAGTGCTCAGAGCCATTTGAACCAATCAGAAAATAACGTGGTTGTATTTAAAGCAACACAGGCATCTGAAATTTCATGCAGTTCAGGAACGTTCTGTTGTCCTTCCATTTACAAACTCAGCTCGGTGGAGTATCGTGACAAATCAGTTTTGGTAGCATCCGAAAACTGTAAAAGGCATCAATGGAAAAATAAATAAAATGAGAAAAGAGGAAGGATATGCGAAAAAGCTGATAATGACTCAACTAGTTGTTACTTATTATCGTATTCATGGCACTGTTAAGTTCTAGTCTCATGCTATAGCCCCTTCTGATTGCTTTGGCATTATCGTAGGTTCTGACCTCTTTCCTAACCCTGCCCCCCCCCCCCCCCCCCCCCCCTTCGCATACACGTCCTCGCCATCATTAACATAATCGTCGTCATTCTCAGAAATTACTGGTGGTCTCCCCAGTGCCTCACTTTCGACTGGATGGCAACTATACAACAGTTAACACTGGTAACTCTGTTATATTATTACCATCAAGAACGTGAGAAAATATTTGTTGAAAATTGAAAAGGTGTAAGGATTGTTGGGAATGTTGTAACTGAATGCTAGTGTTCAAAATGTTTCAAATGGCTCTGAGCACTATGGGACTTAACATCTACGGCCATCAGTCCCCTAGAACTTAGAACTATTTAAACCTAACTAACCTAAGGACATCACACAACACCCAGTCATCACGAGGCAGAGAAAATCCCTGACCCCGCTGGGAATCGAACCCGGGAACCCGGGCGTGGGAAGCGAGAACGCCACCGCACGACCTCTACGAGCTGCGGGCAATGCTAGTGTTAATTCAGCCCAAACATCCATAGTAGTAGATAAGTAAATTACTGCAATTGTTCAATAAATTGGGTGGCAATTGCGCCCTTGAACTATCAGCTTGTTTGACAGGGCGGCGCTATAATGTGCCTACACATTAAGAAATAACCATTAAAATTTATTAAGACCATGTTAGGTAATTTGGTACAGTTTGATGCGTGACACTTGATGTGCTAAACCTAAAACACACAATGAAATCTAAATTCTGAAATGGTGGGAGCATTTCTTTCTTCTAAGGAGCTGTTAACCGTCGGTTAGTCATTGAAGGTAGCGTCCTTGGGAGACAATCAGACACCGTCGGTTAGTCATTTCCTTACACTCCATCAAAGTTCATTTAAGGAAAGAAGTTCGTGACATATCCACCGTGGTACGTGATAAAATGTCTTCTGCCAGTCAGCCTTCTGCTAAAAGATAAACAGATCGGTTAAATGAGGAAATGGAATCGCATGCAGTGTCAAGTTCACGGAAATGATATCACTTTGTTTATTTCCTATCTGTATCGATTACAACATTTTTACAGAATTATTATAATCGATAGTTGACAGTACTTACATCTGTAGTTACAGTGAATCAATATACATAGTGCTTATAATTAAATTTTCGCTACTTAAGAGGGCACCTGCGAAAAATGAGTGCTCATAGGATAATGAAATTTTGCAGAAACCTTTTTAAGGAAATGCGGAAGAGAAATAACAAATAAACCACTGTAAGGAACACACACAAATTGCCACATGAGCGAGTAACGTTTGTTAACCGCACACCATATTTACGTTCCAGGTTACAAAAGTTGTTCAGTGTGACGACTGTCTGCATACACGACAGCTTGGAACCACACTAGAGATTGCTCTTCTGCTGTCAGAAACAAAGCTGGACCACGGAATGTGTAAGGAGTGCGTCAGAGCTCTCCATTACATTGAAAACGATATAGCCAACTTAAGGCTATTCTTTGGTTTGTCTAAAATTTGAAATAAATAAGCACTCAGATATCGGTAGTAACAATCTGAGGGCGAAACATGGGAGCGCGATTCTAAGCATTGTTGTGAGACGAGGTCTGTCTGCGATAGTGGAACTAGTAGAGTCGGTCGAGAGTTCGGAGACAGAAGACGTCACATCGGTGATGGCAGGTCTTACCACACTCAAGGCCTGATTTCATTTATATCGATACGGGAGATTTATATGGCTTAACTTAGCGGTTCTAGGCGCGCAGTCCGGAACCGTGCGACTACTACGGTCGCAGGTTCGAATCCTGCCTCGGGCTTGGATGTGTGTGATGTCCTTAGGTTAGTTAGGTTTAACTAGTTCTAAGTTCTAGGGGACTGTTGACCTCAGATGTTAAGTCCCATAGTGCTCCGAGCCATTGGCTTAACTACGCTTGAAGTCGGAATTCAAGCTAAAATTCGTAACTATAGCGCAAAAGCAATAGCAGGGTTAGGCTCGCGATTGTTAGTCCGAGTTTGCAATAATCCGATTTCTGCTTGTCAGTGAAAGAAACCTCCTTATCCTCCAAATAAAAATAATTATTCTCCACATCTAATTAATAAACATGCTGTGGTTATTAAATGTTTATGTAACTTTGGAATTGAAATAATTTGTTAATCTGGCACTCGGCCATTGTTGATATCTACGTCATTGTAATTGTCATTGTCTATTATTGCTCATGATGATTTTGAAGTTTTAAATAGACTTAATTTATGAAATCCCTTCTCACAAGTTATTTAGTATTTAACACGACCCAAGCAAACTTCTTTTATTAAATTCATTCTTAGTGACAACAAGTTTTAGCCCCTGCTGCTTCATCCTGTTGGGAATTGCTGTAAGCTATATGGAAACAGGCAGTCATCTCAAGAGGTGAGTGCAAAATTCAGTGCCAAAACAGAGACACTGACACACCACAACATGTTATGTACACTAATCCAGTAAATTCCGTTGCACAAGGCAGGTTCTGTATCACTTGTAAATTATTGTTCAGAAACGCAGTCAGATAGCTAAGGTGTTCTTTGTTAGAGGTTCATTTGTTCCTGTAGTTTTTCATATTCAAATACGCAGTCAGACAGTTTATCCAAATGTTAGTTTTAAGTTTATCATGTAACGATCTGTTGAGGGCTTAAATGACAGCGAAACTGACACTCATACTACACTCACACAGTGTTTTGTAGGTTAGATTCCGATTACTGATAGCTCAGATTGCTTATCGAGCCCATTTTCACAGACGAACGTAGGTATACATTTGTTGCATTTATGTTACAAATGTTCAGTTGACGTGACACAGTTCGTGCCCTACTTGAAGTTCGTACATTGCGTCCTGCATTCTCAGCCATGGCAACAGTGGCTTCTTCAACAATTTGTGGTGCAATTACCAAACCGCCACTTAATTCGCACTTCCGATCCATGTTCTTCAATTTCAATCCAGGTACGGAAAAGGCACCTCTTCGTATTCCTTTAATGCGTCGATAAAAGCATAGAGTAGCAGCACTATTGCTGTTGTTTTGAGAAAACAGCTTTATGAGTTAACCCCTGCTCACATTTTCCAGATCCATATTGACTGTCTGCAGTTGTAATGGACACTGATACTTGTGTTTCAACTCTACGTCACAGTACCATAACCGGCGCCTAACACCGTGTCATGACCCTAATACTACTAACAGCGTAAATCCTGCAGCGCACAGTCTGAGCATCATTTCTACAAATATGGGCACCCATACGGTAAATAGTTTTCCGTATACACTAGCTCAAGCAGTGAAAGTTTAATTATAACCACCCGGCATACAATAAAAGTAAGTTTAATGCGTTTGTGCATGCCATCAAAACCTTGCAAGCGAATTTAGCAGAGCCATGGGGATTACATGATGTGGTAACCCTCCATCCCCCATCCATGAAGACTTTCTTTTTAATTTTTATTTTTTTTTATTTTATTTTATTTTATTTTATTTTATTTTTTTTGGAACTGCAGCAGTTCGTTATGACGATGTCTAAAGAGAACATTAGTTCATGACGAATTAATAAATGTAAATGTGGTTTGTCCATGCGTGTCTCTGTAAATTCACCACACTCCCGCAGCCCCAAGGGGGTTATACGATACGGTAGCCCTTCATCCCCCATCCATAGAGAAGGTTTGAAACTACAGGGGTTGCGTTGGAAGATGTGGGTGTCGAAAGAGGGCATCAAACCAATGGATTTCTTATGGGAAGACAGTGAAACAGCTTGCAATCGAATGTTAAAGTGACAGAGACTGACCAGAATGTTCCTTCTAGAATGTCCGAGAATGTTGCAGAGTGTTCCACAATGCTATAGATTCTCTCAGAAGATTAAAAAATGATATAGATCTCCTGGGTAACACGGAATTATAGGACGTGCATTATGTACGTATTCTGGACATTTTCGGCAAACACTTCCAATTATTCCAAAATCAACTCCAGCAGATCCAATGAATGCGTGCTTGCAGAAATAATTTCTTTGATCTTGAACGAGTAAAGTAGAAATAAGAACAAATATGAGAGCTCAACTTTCCAAGGATGAGTAAGTGAAACATTTTGTCTAAAAACTCTTATGAATTTAACTTACAAATTATTTAAGTAACTTTCACAGCAACCCAAATGAATTAATAGATAAAATTTATCCAAACATTGTCCAAAATTACTCAAGTTGGTTATTTGAAAAATTCATATTATCTGTAAGAAATGAAATAGCTGATGATATTAATTTAACAATTCAGAACGACAAATTGTCCTTAACACTTATCAAACAATGTAATTGAAACAAAAATAATATCAGAGGAAAAGATAAAGGAAAAACAGGATTCCGCTCATATCTACCAAACTGACATTTTAATTGAAAAGACTGTAATTTCCAGTTAGACTAGTATTCAGTATCACTGTAGATAAGGCGCAAAGGCAAACGTTAAGATACTACAACTGGTACTGATTTGAAACGTCATTTATATGTAGCTTTTTCTAGGGATGGGAAATTCAAATAATTTGTGTACAGGCACCTACTTACGAAATAACAAAATGACAAATGTAGTTCATATGCAATTATTGTGATAAAATGAGCTAATTAAGCATGAAATATAGTGAAAAGGAAGCAAAGTTTTCTTTCACTAAATTAAATACAGCTGTATCCAGAATATGATGCTGTAGTCTAGCTTTATAATTTCTCTATTTAAAGGTGATATTTTTAGTCGCCAATCACAGATTTTTGCGTTAGGTGCTATCCTAGGTTCCCTTATTGTGTGCTTTAGTGGTTTTGCGGTGCTAGTTATTATCTTTCTGGAAGTATGAGTGTTTGACGTGGCCGCTGTCATACTGTAGTGGTCATTTTCACATCAATTTACATTTTAAGGGAAAAGTTAATCTATATTTTCGAGCTTTTATGAATATTTTTGAATGTTAATGAATATTTTTGAATGTTAACGAATATTTTCGAATGTTTTAAAATATTCTCAAATATTCTAGGTTTCAGAATGTTCTCGGTGTTCTATAAGGAAGTGACTGGCAGAGTACTTTATTTTAAAATTAAGGTATCGTTGTATACTTCAATGAGTTTAAGAGTACTGAACAGTATTTTTGACCATTCGAGAGTTCTTTGTTGTGAGGCACGCTAACATTTTTACGATTTTGTCAATGTTCATATTTACTATATTCTCGAGTGATCTGGAAAGTTCGCGGAAAACAGTTGTGAATAAAAATATCATGTGAAGCGGGTTTTTCTCAGCTAGTAAATAAGTAAATGTCGTATGACATTGTTGGCAAGGATATCTACTAGTGATTCAGTCTACTAAAAGAATCTGTCTTTATTTGTAACCATTTACAAAGTTCCCTTTAAAGAAATACTGCTTGTCAAGCGTGACCGTTTAGTGTATGCTACTGTTGCACTCCTATTGAAAGTACTCATTTTAGCAAGTTTTGAAAAAGTATGAACTCCCGTGAAGCGGCGTATAATGTTCGTCTGATAAGCATATTCTTTGGTCTATAATATTAAGACAAATTATTTATTTATCAGAATAAGAATATCGTACTCTAACTTTCTTTATTTGATAAATCATTCAAGGTGGCTAGCATGAAGATGCGAAACATGTTTGGCACACACAAATGGAATATTCGCTCCCAACGGAATTAACAAACAAATTTATTTGATTAAAAAGTACAGGGTTACTCATGTAAAATTTTTATTAAAAATAAGGCCCTTTCTAAGTGAAAATAAGCTTCTTGTACCGAAACGCAATGAGCAATACGATTAATGTTCCTGATTGTCGCTTGTAGATGACTGATATACTCCTCAGTCATATATTTACTATGAGTTTACAGATGTGTAGACTGATACGCACCTGCGTCTTATCTTCTACTACGGAGATGCAGTTGCGATGCGTCATATGGGACCGGAAGTTGTGGTGGAGGTTGCATTAGATCTGTTTATGGATTTGGGTGTGGCGTAAAAATCCGCGAATCACAACTCAATTTCCTCCTTTTTACCAAAAGAGTATATGGGAAATAATTTTATTTGTAATGTTCGTTTGTTCATTAGATGTAACTGTCTAGTACGACAAGGCGAAAAATGTTTCGCAGACACAAATCAACATTCAGTTGCAAAGTGCAGAATTTTTTCTTACGGGTGCGATGAAGGATAACTGACACCAGAAAGAGAGACGTAGCGAACAATTTTTTTTTTTTAATTACGGGTACCTACTACAGAGCACTATTTATTTCTTTGCTTTTTTCTACAAGAGCATAGTAGGTATTGTTCCTCATATTGCTGTTGGAATAGTCTTTGGATTTTACTTGCCACAGGTAATTCTTTATACATACTGATGAAAGACGCGGGGAACTCTTTGTTTTTCTTGAACGACATTGAGAAAACAGCGATGGTGATAACGAGAACAAGTGAACAACACAGAATCGGACACTGTACTGATGCAGGTTGTGTTGGCAGATACAGCTTTTGGTAGGCTGGCGGAAGTTCGCCGATAGAACCGACTAAGCCAGACAGTGGTCCGACCACAAGCCCATCGTCCACACACGCACAAAGAGCATCGTGGCGGACCTGTCGGCCTGTGTATGTGGCCTTTACAAGAGTCACGGTCTACGAGTAGTCATATGGTCCTCCACAACTCTGGTGGTTCACCATTTGAACACTCACTCGTAGTACGACTTACTTAGGTTTGCATTCTAATAAGGAGAAACTTGGGTTAGATAACTCTGAAGAGCAAATGTAAATGATGCACGAAAGAGAAAAATGCAGGTGGCTTAACGTCTTAGAAGAAATAGAAAACTACGTGGCATTACGAGAGCGTCGGTACTAGACACGTTGAACTACTGGCCCAACAGTTTCCTCCCGATATCATCAAGCTGTTCCCCATGTCTTCACGTCATCTAATGTTATGAAATGTCGGATGGTACAATCATGGGATCCCCACTGTCTCTGGCCGACGCCAACTTTTCCTTGGAGCACTTTGAGAAGCAAGTCTTGAACTCTGCGTGGTTGCGACCATCTTGCTTCCTAGGTACGTTGACGACCCGTCCTTGAAATGGCCTCATGGTCAAAATGCATTTCAGCAGTTCGACGACCACATGAACGATGTCCATCCCACGGTCGAAAAGGAGAGGGTGGCAGTCTTCCGTTCCTCGATGTTTTAGTTGAACGGAAGGCAGGAGGCCGGCTTGGTCATTCAGTGTACAGGAATTCTACGATCACTGAACGGTACTTAAAAGGTAGACAATTTTCACAAACTGAACACAAGAAACCGATGCTGGACACGCTACTACATCGACCAGAGATTTTTTCTGATGCCGGCCATGTAGAGCCTGAATTTCACATTTTAAGTGCGAGTTCAGAGAAAATAGTTACAGTAAGGAAGACATTGCTAAAGCTTTCAAGTGCCACCGACGACAGACGCCCCGTAAATCGGCGGAAGAGGGCAAACCAGCTGCTTTCCATCCATACTGTGGAGCAACTACTAGCAAGACTGGGCGTGTGCTGAAGAGAGGCCAGTGTTCCTGCCCGTCTCCAAGATAAAAGATATGCTACGCCCTGTTAAAGACAACATAGCTCTTCGAGTTCCTGGCGTGTATAGTGTCCCCTATGAATGCGGTCAAACGTGTCACGCGTGTCAAACAAAGGGAACTTGAGAAGTCGGCCGTGGCTGAACAATGTCTAGAAAACGGGCATAAAATACAATTTGAAAAAAAAAGGAGTTGTGGCACAAACAAAGTCATTCTGGGACTCAGTTTTCAAAGAATTGGCTTAAAAAAAAGCATCAATTTTAATGGAAAGCAGGGGTACACACTTAGTAGGGCATGGGAGCGGACTTTGGACACCGAGCGAAAGCGAAGACTTTAGGCTTGACGCTTGTAGGGACGAAGGAGCGGCGGTTTCAAACGTGGTGCCGGCGTTCGCGCCATGTGACGTCACTTTGTCCCACAAGGAGCTGTCCAACCTGCCTTCCGCGTGTGCGCTACGCCGGCCCTCTCTGGAAGGTTCCAGACGCTGCCATTAAATCTATATAAGCAGAACACAGTGCGAGTCCCGGCAGTCTATGGTTTCAAATGCTGTTGATGACGGCGGGGGAAGTTATCGAGAGCTTGAGTGTTTTATTCTAAATGACGCGCCCTGTAAACCGAAAAGTTTTTGTCAAGTACGCCACGGCGAAGGACTCCCAGAGCACACTGTTAATAAACAAAACGAATTTGCCACTGATTCCTAGTTTAACATTTACACTGAAGAGCCAAAGAAACTGGTACACACGCAGAAGTGCCGCAACACGACGTGGAATGGACTCTACTAATGTCTGAGTGCTAGAGGGAATTACTACCACGAATCCTGCTTGGCTGTCCATAAATCCGTAAGAGTACTAGGGGGTGGAAATCTCTTTTGAACAGCACGTTGCAAGGCATTCCAGACACGCTCAATAATGCTCATCTCTGGGGAGTTTGGTGGCCAGCGGAAGTGTTTGAACTTAGAAGAGTGTTCCTGGAGCCACTCTGGAGCAATTCAGGACGTGTGGGGTGTCGCATGGTCCTGCTGGAATGCACAATAGACACGAATGGATGCAGGTGGGCCGGCCAGAGTGGCCGAGCGGTTCTAGGCGATACAGTCTGGAACCGCGCGACCGCTATGGTCGCAGGTTCGAATCCTGCCTCGGGCATGGATGTGTGTGATGTCCTTAGGTTAGGTAGGTTTAAGTAGTTCTAAGTTCTAGGAGACTGATGACCTCAGAAGTTAAGTCCCATAGTGCTCAGAGCTATTTGAACCATTTTTTGATGCAGGTGGTCAGACAGGGCGCTTACGCCTGTTTCACCTGTCAGAGTCGTATCTAGACGCATCAGGAGTCCCATATCACTCCAACTGCATACGTCCCACACAATTACAGAACCTCCACCAGCTTGAAGAGTCCCCTGCTGAAATGTAGGGTCCATGGATTCTTGAGGTTGTCTCCATACCCATACACGTCCATCCGCACATCAGCAGTCCGATGTCGGTGTTGACGGGCCCAGGCGAGGTGTAAAGCTTTGTTTCGTGCAGTCATCAAGGGTAAAGTAGTGGACCTTCGGCTCCGAAAGCCAATATCGATGAAGCCCGTTGAATGGTTCGCACGCTGACACTCGTTGATGGCCCAGCAATGAAATCTGCAGTAATTTGCGGAATGGTACGCCGTTGGTCCCGTTCTTGCACGATCTTTTTCCGGCAGTGGTGATGTCAGAGGTTTGATGTTTTACCGGTTTTCTGATATTCACAGTGCACTCTTGAAATGGTCGTACGGGATAATTCCCATTTCATTGCTATCTCTGAGATGGAGTGCCCCATCGCTCTTGTGCCGACTATAACATCATACTCAAACTCACTTAAATCTTGATAAGCTGCCATTGTAGCAGCGGTATCCGATCTAACAACTACGCCAGACACGTGTTGTTTTACATAGGCGTTGCCGACCTCAGTGCCGTATTCTGCCTGTTCACATATCTCTATTTGAATACGCATGCCTATACCAGTTCCTTGGCTCTTCAGTGTATGACGATCTGTTCGGCAGAGCCGGGTGCAGTGGTTTGCTTCGGTTGAAGTTGGCAGTTGCCTGCAGTGATATACTGTGCTGCACTTTCCGAAACACTTCGACACTGCCACACAAGTGGCCAACAATGTAAACATGCTGCTACCTGTATAAGAGCGCCGACAATGTGGGCACAGCGTTCTAAGATACTCCGTCTTAGGTATGCATATTGAACTAGTTCTAGTTGTTTTGTTGTGTAAACCCTACTATAGCGTCTTTTATGGCACATATTCTCTCCTAGTATGAAACATCATGTTATGAGTTGTAACTTAAGTAATTTGTTTGTTTTTTATTACGTACTTTATTTTATGAAACATACTCCTTCTTTTTAAAATGTATCTTACTTGATATGCAATTTATAATGGTCATAATCTTGTACCTGGCCATACTGACAATGTTATGTAATATTACAAATATAAAAAAGCTGTTTTCATGTTGTTATGTCACATACAGGGTGAAAATTATTTAAATCAACAAACTCTGGGAGATTGCTCGGGACTCCGAAAAGATAATTTCCTCTAATGTCATATTTTTCTTTGAGTATTTTTTTTAAACCGGTAGAGGGAGTTTTCCCTGGATGAAAATTAATTAAGCTAACAGACTCTGGAGTGTTGCATGAAACAATAACACTTTTTATAATGTGTTTTCTTGTGAGGACGAAAAGTAACAGAAACAAGTTTTGGAATGGAACAATATTGTGAAAAGGAAAGTTGCTACTCACCATATAGTGGAGGTGGTGAGTTGCATATAGGCACAACAGAAAGACTGCCTCAAATATAGCTTTCGGCCAGTAAGGCCTTCTTCAAAATTAGACGACAAACACACAAATACATACTCACGCAAACGCAACTCACACACACATGACTGCAGTCTCAGGCAGTTGAGTCCCATACTGCTCAGAGCCATTTGAACCATTTCAAAAATGCATCAATTGACTTGTAAACAGAGGTTACACCGGTGGGTAATGTTGTGTCTAACACAGTCAAAGACTGGAGGAGTATCCTTAATTCCTACTGGAGGTGCCCCTATCCGGGCAGCCAAATCCTCTTCTGATTCAACAGGAATTTTGTAAACAAGGTTACACGTCTCTCAACACACAAAGCCCAGAGCGGTCAAATAGGGAATCGAGTAGGCCATGGTACAAGAGTACCACTGACGATCCATTTTTCTGGAGCCATCCGGGGTGGCCGAGCGGTTTTAGTCGATACAGTCTGGAACCACGCGAGCGCTGCGGTCGCAGGTTCGAATCCTTCCTTGGGCATGGATGTGTGTGATGTCCTTAGGTTAGGTTTAAGTAGTTCTAAGTTCTAGGGGACTGATGGCCTCAGAAGTTAAGTCCCATAGTGCTAAGAGCCATTTTGAACCATTTTTCTGGAAATTGTCTGTTCTATCAACGTACGGGACGACTCAAACGTGCCGGCGCTCCGTCATACTGTAACGACACGCGCTGTCTTATGGCGAGTGGCACGTCATTCAGCAACTCTGACGATGCTCTGGCGAGGTAATTGTAATATTGCCTGTCATATAAAGACCTAGGTAGCTAGGCAAACAGACACCAACGCCTTCTGCCTAGACATTCACGTAGAATCGCTGTTTATGAGCGCGATCCCCCTGTAGCTGAGTGGTCAGCGCGACAGAATCTCAGTCCTAAGGGTCCGGGTTCGATTCCCGACTGGGTCGGAGATTTTCTCTGCTCAGGGACTGGGTGTTGTGTTGTCCTAATCATCATCATTTCATCCCCATCGACGCTCAAGTCGCCGAAGTGACGTCAAATCGAAAGACTTGCACCCGGCGAACGGTCTAAACGACGGGAGGCCCTAAGCACACGACATTCACATTCAGCGCGATAAATGTGACATGTGGGTTAACCTCACTCAAAATATGCGAACTGTGGATGCGAAGACCCCACCACACCCGGACGTTGCTTCATCTGTCAACAGCACAGAGGACGGATATAGGATGTGTTTGAGAATGTTCCAGGTACCACAGTGAAAACTATGTTCTGTGTGGATAGTCACCTGGTTCCAGGATGACCACACGCTATATGTGAAATAGGTTAGGAATTGCTCATGAAGAACGTTTCTTATATTCGTCTCATTCACCCCCCCCCCCCCCCCCCCGTGTTACCCACAATTACACGAGTGCTAACAGCAATTACGGCCTCTACTGAATTAATCACAGGGAATTATGACATTAGAGAAGGACGTTTGTTTTGGTGTCCCATGCAACCTCCCCACGTTTGTGAAATAATTTTCATCCTGTGTAGAGGACACACGCATGCAGCACAAGGAGTGGGTTGGCAAGCTATGTGGAGCTCATATCATCCATATACCTGCATACTCCTCGCCTTTTAATTAACATGACAACTTATATGTACACTACATGTACCATATGCTGATCCATATATTTAATTTACAGCAGGTCTATGTTTTTTCAAGTAAAAGAGGTACGATTTTTTTATTCCGTGTATCTATTTTGGTTTTTATGTTCTCCATTATTTTTTATGAAGACACTGTCATAAGAATATTTTTTTTACTTGAGACAGAAAATAAAACACTCTACAGTGTTAAAGTTTTGACATTACAGTTCTCGTTCATTGACATGCAAACCTCGTATTATTTCTAAAACACGACGTAAGGGTCCTTGGCTCCTCTACATGCCGAGAAAGCTGCGGAGTTCGAACAGTGATATTAGCGGATCTTTCCTCGACGTTTTCTGGGTTAAAATTTCACTTGCCGCAGTCCGCAGGACATCAAGCGTTCTCTGGGGTCATTACTCACTGTGTGTAGCAAGAAAGCTTCCGTCAGATTCGCTAAAGGAGATGAATGTTGCTACGTCTGAAGGCGACTGTGATAAGCGCGTAGAGCGAACTGTCAGGTTTGAGTTATTGACGATGACGATGATAGATATAGAGAAGAGTGAAACCCAGTTCCAGCACGTAGTCAACTCGTCTCGGAAAGCCTCAGGGAATTTGCAGAACTTATTGTCTCCATCCATCTGACGGACTGTCATTAATGGTGTCAAATGCAGTCCAATATACTTTTTTTCGTCTGATAGCGGTCATTTAGTTCGTCAGGCAAGTATGACAGAACATCTCATGGATACGGTGAGCCGGCCGTTGTGGACGAGCGGTTCTAGGCGCTTCAGTCTAGAACCGCGCGACCGCTACGGTGCCAGATTCGAATCCTGCCTCGGGCATGGATGTGTGTGATGTTCTTTGGTTAGTCAGGTTTAAGTAGTTCTAAGTTCTAGGGGACTGATGACCTACGATGTTAAGTCCCATAATGCTCAAAGCCAATTGAATCATTTGATAGGATGAGCCGCAGTCTGAGTTTCATGATGACGCTATTGTCTACTGGAAAGTTTCTTCGTTGAATGACTCTCGGCAGATTCAGGATAACTTAGGTAGAGTTTCTATATGCCGCAATGAATGGCAGCTTTCTTTTAATTTAGGGAAATGTAAGCAAATGTGAATGTATGGGTGAAAATCACCTGTAACACTCGAATAGAGTACCAATAGTATGCTGCTGGACTCAGTCACGTTGGCTACATATCTATTCGTTAATCGAGAGAATTCTGGGAAAGTTTTGCGCATCCTTAGAGGTGATCGCGCGCAGAACACTCGTGCGACCGATTCTTGAGTACTGCTCGAGCCTTCGGCATCCCCACCCATGTCGGAATAAAGGTGGTAATCGAAGCACTTCAGAGGCGTGTTGATAGATGTGTTATCGAATGGTTCGATCACCACGACAGTCATACGGAAATACTCCGTAAGACTTTACATTGGAATTCTTAGATGGAAGAGAAGATGTTTTTTGCGAAGTGTTCATAGTAAATTATTTTATTAGTATCATAATTTATTTTCTGACTTAATTTCAAATTCGCTCTGTTAAATTTTCCCCTTATCTACGCTACAGATAACTAGAACAATGTCGTCAGCAAAACGAAACTGGTTCAGATAAGTTGCATTATAACTTAATCCTTTTTCTTCATTTAAAAAAGAATACTCCACCCTAAATCCCACTTGCTGTATTTTTATCAAAATTTGTGTAACAATGCAGCTGTAGAAGATAAGGTGCGGAGAAGGAAAATTTTTATCATGGACATAATCTCTAGCCGTAGAAGTATACGATTTGTTAAGGTTTTGTAAACAAATGTACATTTCTTACGTAATGGTGGTATTATCGCGAAATATGGGAGAGAGTGTCACAGAAATGATACAGGATTTGGGCTGGATATCATTAAAAGAAAGGCGTTTTTCGTTGCGACGGACGGAATCTTCTCATGAAATTCCAATCACCAACTTTCTCACCCGAATGCGAAAATATATTGTTGGCACCCGACTACATAGGGAGGAACGATCACCACGATAAAATAAGGGAAATCAGAGCTCGTACGGAAAGATATAGGTGTTAATTCTTTCCGTGCGCTATACAAGATTGGAATAATAGAGAATAGTGAGGGTGGTTCGATGAACCCTCTGCCAGGCACTTAAATGTGATTTGTAGAGTATCCATGTAGATGTAGCTGTAGATGTACAAACACACCCAGTAAACGAGTGGAAGACAGCGAGGAAGCCACGCTCTACCGTACTCTGAGGTGACAAAAATCATGGGATAGCGCTTAATGTCGGATATCCTCTTGCCCGCCGTAGTGCAGAAACTCGACGTAGCGTCGACTTACTGGTGTTTCCTTGAAGAAATACTGAGCCATGCTGCCTCTATAATTGTGAACGGAACTGTTGCCCGTGCAGCATTCTGTGCACAAACTGACATCTCAATTTTGCCCCGTAAATGTCCGACAGGATTAATGTTTGGTGATCTGGGTTGCCAGATCATTCGCTCAAATTATCCAGAACGTTCTTCAAACCAATCGCGAACAATTGTAGCCCAGGAAAATTCCACCGTTGTTTGGGAACATGAAGTCCTTCAATGGCTGAAAATGGTCTCCATGACCATTTCCGGTCAATGATCGATTCAGTTGGACCAGAGGACCCAGACCATTCCCTGTAAGTACAACCCACACCATTATGGCGCCACCACCAGCTTACACAGTGCCTTGTTGGCTACTTGGGTCCATGGCTTCGTGAGATCTGCACCACACTCGAACCCTGTCATCACCTTTTACCGACTGAAATCGGGAATCATCTGACCAGCAACGGTTTTCCAGTCGTCTAGGATCCAAACGGTTTGGTCACGAGAGGCGCTGCAGGCGGTGTCGTGCTGTCAGCAAATGCACTTTCGTCGATCGTCTGATGCCACAGCCCATTAACGCCAAATCTCGCCGTACTCTCCTAACAGATACGTTCGTCGTACGTCCCATATTGAGTTCTGCGGTTGTTTCACGCAGTGTTGTTTCACTGTCAGTACTGACAACTAGGCAAAAGCCGTTGCTCTCGGTCGTTAGTGAAAGCCGTAGGCCGCTGCATTGTCCTTGGTAAGAGGTAATGCCTGAAATTTAGCATTCTCACCACACTCTTGACACTGCGGATCTCGGAATATCGAAATTCCTAACGATTTCCGAAAGGAAATGCCCCATGCATCTTGCCCCAACTACCATTTCTTGTTCAAAGCCTGTTAATTCCCGTCGCAGGTTCGAATCCTGCCTCGGGCATGGATGTGTGTGATGTCCATAGGTTAGTTAGGTTTAAGTAGTTCTAAGTTCTAGGGGACTGATGACCACAGATGTTAAGTCCCATAGTGATCACAAGGGAACCTCCCCATCGCACCTCCCTCAGATTTAGTTATAAGTTGGTACAGTGGATAGGCCTTGAAAAACTGAACACAGATCAATCAAGAAAACAGGAAGAAGTTGTGTGGAACTATGAAAAAAATAAGCAAAATATACAAACTGAGTAATCCATGCGCAAGATAGGCAACATCAAGGATAGTATGAGCTCAGGAGCGCCGTGGTCCCGTGGTTAGCGTGAGCAGCTGCGGAACGAGAGATCCTTGGTTCAAGTCTTCCCTCGAGTGAAAAGTTTAATTTTTTTTATTTTCAGACGATTATCAAAGTTCAGGCACTCACACATAATCAACTTCGCTCTCCAAAATTCCAGGACATGTTCAGATTTGCTTGGACATATGCAGGATTTGACGGTTTGCATACGGAAAAATTTGAAAACGTTAAAAACATATGTTTTGACAGATCACAGGGAAAACTGAGTGACCGTGGAACTATTGCATTCATTTGTTGCAGTTTATGTGACAAACTCTTATGTTTTCACACTTTTTTGGGAGTGATTATGGCATCCACAAGAAAACCTAAATCGGGCAAGGTAGAAGAATATTTTTGCCCATTCGCCAAGTGTACTAGTTAGGTGGGTCGACAACATATTCCTGTCATGTGACGCACAAGCCGTCACCAGTGTCGTATAGAATATATCAGACGTGTTTTCCTGTGGAGGAATCGGTTGACCTATGACCTTGCGATCAAATGTTTTCCCATTGGAGAGGCACGTCCTTTCGTCTACTAATCGCACGGTTTTGGGGTGCGGTCGCAAAACACAGACACTAAACTTACTTCAGTGAACAGAGACGTTCAATGAACGAACGGACAGATCATAACTTTGCGAAAATGAAGAAAGTAAACTTTTCACTCGAGGGAAGAATTGAACCAAGGACCTCTCTTTCCGCAGCTGCTCACGCTAACCACGGGACCACGGCGCTCCTGAGCTCAGATTATCCTTGATGTTGCATATCTTGCTCATGGACTACTCAGTTTGTACATTTTTCTTATTTTTTTCATAGTTCCACACAACTTCTTCCTGTTTTCTCGATTGATCTGTGTTCAGTTTTCCGAAGCCTATCCACTGTGCCAACTCATAACTAAATCTGAGAGGAGTGCGATGGGAAGGTTCCCTTGTCAGAGCCATTTGAACCAGCCAATTCCCGTCGTGTGGCCATAACCAAGTCGGAAACCGTTTCGCATGAATCACCTGAGTACAAATGACAGTTCCACCAATGCATTGCCCTCTTATACCTTGTTTTTGCGATACCGGTACCAACGCCATCTGTACATTTGCATATCGCTATCCCATGACATTTGTCGCCTCAGTGTAGGTAAAACGCCGACGCCTCATGTATTTTTAATGTGAAGTTTGCAGCAGACACATAGCCCTTATGTAGATTGAATCACATCACTTTGCAACGGAATACCGGTTGAACTGAAATTTCGTGCCTATTTAAGTGCGCGTGTCGACGTTCAACTCCCTATTCTGTACAACAACCCACTAGGAAGGTTCGTCACCTCGTCGAGGTTCGTGAGCGACGAAACAATAGAGAAGAATTGCAGACTTAGGAGCCTCAAGGTTAAGGCTGGCAGCTGGTAGTAACAGCAACGAACTCTGGGCTCGTGGCGGATTAATAAGCCGCCTGCCGTGTCTGAAACGAATTGCAAAAAGGACAACGAAGATCTACGTCGTATAGCCTGCAATGTCCATAAACTCAGCTGCGTAATGGAACGTTACGTGTCTGGAAGAAGGAAGTAAACGGAAGCTAATCATATTTACGATTCATGCAGCTGCAGAGACAAGGAAGTTATTGTCGAGTCATGAATAGGTTAACTGTTTCATTGTGTAGTGGCATGCGTAGTTTAGTACTGTCCATCCAAAGATTAACATGTTTTGACCGTGAAAATACGGAAGCATGTTCAAGAAGAGTGAGAACTGAATAACAGGAACTCAGGTCTCGAAGAGTCGTTAGTATTATTTATCCTAGCCGTGAGCAACTGTTTTGTTTTCCTGACGTAGCTATCCATGGTACTCAGTAGTTTTACGTAATGTCTAATCTGATCTCGTACTTACTAGGTAGTTCAAGAAACTGTAAATTCATAGGTTATGTAACAGGTTTAAATAGCCACACATACACAACTGTGAACTCACCACACTTATGTAACATATGTAATCCCGTATTACTTAATATTAAAATAGGGATACGTGAATGACTGTTAGGTAAGAGCGACTGAATGAGCTTACGCATTGTTTCTTTCGGGTTTGCTTATCGAGAGGAACTTATCAGACTAAGCAAGTGCATTCTTATATAATAGCGTAAATATAAACACAGCAGCCCTCAGGAAAGGCGTGCAGATGACGAAGCATTCTAAGGGATTCCATGTGAGACAATCTCCGGAGCTCTGATTGGAAACAGAAATTTTTATATAATTTTAAGAAGTATAATATAAGAATGTCCAGTATACTCGTGACGGATCTGTGTCAAAGTTTGAGCTCTATGGTACAAAAACAAATCGTGCCTGTACTAGAATCTGAAGTCAGCAAGTTGGTGCCATGGTTAAGACACGGTACTCGCCTCCGGAAGGATCGTGGTTCAAATCCCATCCAGATTTAAGTTTTCCGTTATTTACATGAACAGGTTAAGGCACATATTGGGATTATTCGAACTTGTAAGGACGCTGCCGATATTAGTCTCCAACTTTGCCCAACTTGTACCTCAACGACAGCGAAGGAACGCTAAATCCTAATTTTTCGTACTTCTTTTCAGACTCTAGCGTCCAGCTGATGTTCTAAAGTATTCTCAGTGCGTAGGGCGACATATCTTAGTTTTCATAAAAATTTGACGGTGGATGAGACAGACAGGTTTTTCGTTTCGCAGTAATCCTGTTGTAGTATACAATGATGGCCAGTAAAATTGTAATATCAAAATGGTTTGAAATTTACTTACTAAGGTTTCTATTTGATTTCGTTTTTCTTACACATTCTTCGCTATGTAACTATAACACTCGGGCTTAAATACTTTCATGTCTTGGATTATTAAATCCAACAAAATTTCCTCTCTATCCGACACATTAGCTATGCATTTTCTAAGCCATGCTCTCGTTAGTCCTCATAAGTAATCAGCCTTTCTACACAGCTACTGTTTAATCTATAAGAATAGCCGAGGGTTAACAGCTGAAACAGCCAGGAATAAAATTTTGATACCACATTCAACAGTGACACATACAGCACTGAAACACAAAATCTAGTTAACATAAAATCCCAAAGTATATCGGAATATATAAAGGGTAATTCAAAAGTACCTGTACACATTACGTGGTTGTGATTGAGCCGTGGTACGCCTTTTCTGGCACACCAGCTCTTTGGCAATACTATCGATTACCCGGCTGCACTACGATCTTTGCCCCTGTTGTGATCTGGCGGCAGGTATTTGCGGTAGGGGAGTTGGTCGCCGGACTCGCTACGAGGCGCTAGGACGTGCTTGAGGGGACGAAGGAAAAAACACGCGGGCTCGGCCGGTCTACCTTGCAAGATGGTCGCGAGTTTGTGGTGGACCTGTCTGATGCCAACTTCGGGCGCTGCTCGTCGCATTGCTTTGGGGCCTGTTTTCTCGGAGAGACCCATCCCTCGAGACCATCTCGAACAACGCTCTCCATCGTACTTGTAAGTGGTTTTGGTGCCTTCGTTTCGTCAAACGATTTGCGTTGCAGCGAGTGTACTTGTTGGTCGGTTGGTTCTAATGTGGGTGTTGCCGAAGTAAGAGCAGTGGGCAGAGTCTGTGTGTCTGTATGCAGACCAGCAGTTACTATTTGCTTTAAAATCCGCTGGCTGGGTGACTATTAAAAGGCACATTAGCACGAAGGCGTGCGTGTCATTTTGGGTTTATTGCCATCAAGCGACGTCCCTGGTATATTGCCGTAAAAGAAAAAAAATCACCCGCTTCTATTGCAGCCAGTTATTCTGTTATTAGTAAAACTTGTATTTTGTAAAGCTAGTCGTTTATATGTACTTCCTTATATACGCGCACTCATTGAATGCATTCACTCAACTGTAATTGGTTTGTGTATTTTATTGTTTATCGATTTCTTAACGTATATTGATTGATGTTTGGTTGGGGTTTGCCGTGTCTTCTGCAGTCTGTTCGTGTTCCAGTTTCTGCGAGTTGGAGTGCGTGGGTGCGGTGCCACGCCCCGCTTCGGTGCACAGAAGCTGTGACGTGTCGTCTAATGGGAAGTGACTCCCGGTTGGGCCTCGGCGTTTAGCTGTTGTTTGGACGGCTGGTCTGCTGCTTCCGGCATTTAAATTAACTTACCTTTGCCCAAGGTAGCCTGGGGTCACCGCCCGTTTGATAAACATAACCTATTTCATGTACTTTTTTTTAAAAAAAGGTTTTGAATTTGTGAAGTATGAATTGTAATTATAGCCACGTGTTGGGTTTTTGGGGGTTCTAAACGAACTGATGCTTTTCGGAAATCACTTTCATATTGTAATTTATTTAAAAAAATTGTGCCATCAGCTTCAGACTGTAATTTATTTGAAATCTCTGTGAGTCATCTCTTTAAGTATGTTGGTAATTGTTATCTGCTGTCTTGCTTGAGAAGCAAGATATCTGTAATATTTTATAAAAGATGGCCACGATGATGGTCTCTTATCTGTTTTGAATAAACAATGAATTTGGTAGTTGTTGTTTAAGGAGTGACATTACAGTAGGGTGATCAAACGTCCCGGAAAACCGGGATTGTCCCGGTTTTCATCCCTGTGTTCCGGTGTCCCAAAAATTTGTTTCGGGACGCTCAAAAGTCCCGGAATTCAGTTTTTAAATACATTTCGCGAAACTTTCTCAAATTTTTGGGATTTTGCTATATTGAAGGAATAAAACACAAGAAATTAATATATTTTAGCTTACTTGTCTAAAACCTCCATTGTCCCATACTAGTAATCACAGTATCAGTATTGATACACTCAGGCAATAATTTACTTTGAGCGGTACTTTGGCCAACAAGTAGTAAGTTGTATTATTGTAACAGAGCTATGAAACCGTCCGATTGTCGCGCCACTTACACACTCATTGTCAGAACAGTGTAGTAGTTGATGTTTTATCAGACAAACTGCAATAGTTTTTTCTCATATTTGTGGTATTATTGCTGCAGTACTGTGAAACTCAATGCCGAAACGTGCCTACAAGTTCAGTGACTGTTATTCCAAGGAATGGAATTTCATTAAGAAAGGTCGTTTTGATTACGAAGCAGAGCGTTCCGTATGTAACTGTTTTATTAGTATAAGTCATGGTGGACGTTCCGACATAGTTGATCATATCAGGTCAAAGAAACACATTAACAGATACAGTGCACCGAGCTGCAGTAAACCTCTACAAAATTATTTTGTGAAACATCAGTCAAGTGAAGAGACGAAAGTTCGAGCAGCCGAGCTTACACTAGCCTACCACACGGTAAAACATCACCAAACTTATATCTAGTGATTGTACTAATAAGCTTAAGAGCATTATGTTTGATGATTCTTCCATTGCAAAAAAGTTTAGTTCAACAAGAACTAAAGTGTCAGCCTTAGTGAAAGGAGTTATTGCTCCCCAGAGTGTAAAGGAAAGCCTTGAATACATCAAAAAGTCTTCTTTCTACGGGATACCCACTGATGCCAGCAATCATAAGGCCACTAAAATATTTCCGTTTGTTGTTCAGTTTTTCGATATTAATCAGGGAATTCAGACCAAACTTTTGAAGGTGAGTTCCCTACCTAATGAAACATCTGACGAAATTTCAAGATTTTATATGAATACTATCGAAATGTTTGATCTTGAGAAAAATAAATGTGTGGCATTTTGTGGAGACAACACCAACACAAACTTTGGTGGTTTAAAGAGACAAGGCAAATGCAACGTATTTACCACATTAAAGGCAACATTGCATGAAAACATTGAAGGCATAGGGTGCCCTGCACATGTTTTACAGAATAGCGTGCGACATCTGCTGACAGTTTAAGCTGTGATGTTGAAACTATTGTCATGAAGGTATAATCACACTTTTACATATATACTATTAGAACAGAGAGGCTTGACCAGTTCTGTGATTATGTGGGAACTGAATGTATGAATGTAATATGTCACTCGAAAACTCGCTGGTTATCACTGTTTCCAGCAGTTGAAAGAGTAATCCGCCTGTTTGAACCGTTAAAAGATTTTTTCCTAAATGAAGACAAAGCCCCCAAAATATTGGTTCAGTTTTTCAGTAACCCTTTAAGTGAAGCTTAGCACTTTGCAGCATGGGATAAAGGAAATTGAGGGAAGCACGAAAAGTGTAATAGAGGTAAATGATGTATTGAAAAATACTCTTGAAACTGTTACTAAGAGGTGAGAACAGCAGTTCATTTCTTTTAATATTAAATCTGTCCTTAAAAGAGCAGAAGTATCAGAAGCAGCGGAAAGGAGTTTTAGAGAAGAAGTTAACAAGTTTTATGACACTTGTGTAGAATATCTCAGCAATTGGAGCGCCTCATATTTACCCTCATCGCCGGTGTTTGATTACTGAAAAGAGTGCCAAAATGGGAAAGTGTTGAAGAGACAGTTTCTTATTTGAAGAGTAAAGAGATTGAAATCGATGATTCCATTCTCTTTGATCAGTTCGGCATACTCACAAATTTTGTTGAAGAAAGTCTTCACAAGTGGAATGATGAAAAAAAAAAAACACCATTGGATTGTCTTGAGAAGTGGGTGAGTTTTTTTAAAATCTGTGACTGTCTTCAGCATTACTCGAGTTGGTAATAATTGCAAGGTATTTATTAGCAATCCCAGCCCATAATGCCAATGTGGAAAGAATGTTTTCGTTCATGAATATCCGGTGGACTGATGAAAGAAACAGAATGGAGGTGGACTCTCTTGAAGCAATCCTGCAGATCCTGTACAACTACAAAATGGCTTGTGCTGAGTTTTATCACTGTGTCTCAAAGAACAAAGACATGATCAAGAAGGCTGGAGGCAGTGAAAAATACCCTTTTCTCCAAGGATAGTCAATTCCATCTACAAGTGCTCAGTAATATTAAAGCTCATGTTAATATTAATTGATTAAAAGTTGAATGGCTGTAAAATTTTGTAAAATCGTAGTAGATTTCTTTATTACTGTATACGTTTATTAAATTTCATTAATTATACAGATAATCTAGATTATATCAATCTTTTGTATCCTCTTATTAGTTATAGTATTCGGGCTAACAAAATGTATCAACAAAACATTAATATTTAAAATTAAGAAACCTGGGTACATGTGGAATGAGGTGTCCATTGGCACCCGGGTGAATGTGTCCCGGTTTTCACCGAAAATAATTTGGTCATCCTACATTACAGGGGCCTTGACCTTCCATCCTAAGTGTACCCCTCATCCCCACTTCCTAAGTTACAGTGATGTATGCATAAAAGTAAAATGTAAAATAATGTCTCGTCTAAAACTGCTTTATTTCCGAGTTATGACACATAATATAATATGTCAGGCATTACATTATCTGCCAGGACACGATTTTGGCTTGTCGATTTCGCTTGCATAATGACCGATGTTACTTTGTTCATACCTCTACACTGCTCGGTTAATTCCGGCACGAAATGCCTTTGTTAATTAGACTTCGGTGTGGTCCGTTGTATTCTTTGATGGTATTGTAGTGTATCGGCACTAGTACCAGTACCAGTCGACGTACATTCATCCGGTCCTTGGTTCATAGACTCCAGTCGTCGTCTACTGTACGATGGCGTGCTCAGACGGTGAATACGCGGGTATGCAGCCCTTTGTGGCGCAGTGGAAGGCAAGCCACGGTATATGTGTAAGTAGGCTGTTTAGGTTTTTATGTTGGTAACGCCACGTAGCGCTCTGACTGTGCTGTGTGCAATCTGTGGCTAGTTGGCATTGTTGGAATATTCGCTGTTGTAGTGTTGGGGACAACGAGTTAAAATTTCATAGAGTGGCTGAGATACTAGTTACAGCGGTCCTAGCGGCAACCAACGCTAACTCGGCCGCCATGTTCTCCTTAGTCAAAACATTAGGAAAGCGTTACTGTTGTTTGTATTGGAAGTGTGTCAGCTGTTGTGATATTACTGCAATATTTAACTTTTCTAGTTGACTTTTTTGTTACAAAATATAAAGTCAACATGCCTGCAGTGTGTTCAGCGTTCAACTGCACAAATCGCAGCGATAAAACAACAAATATTTCATATTATAAGTAAGTATATTAGTACCGAAATACGACACACGTTTTTTAATGTTTATTAAAGAGTCATTTGCATTGGAACTATAATTATGCTTAAGACAAATGCAGGAAGTAATTTATTTATCGTTGATTACAGATTTCCTTTAAAAGATAAAGAAATTACAAAAAGATGGGTTATAAATATGAAGCGAGAAAACTGGTTTCCTACTACAGCCAGTTACCTCTGTTCAGCTCATTTTGAAGAGAAATATATGTACCACACAAATGTCCAGAGGCGCCTTTTGTCAAAACCAGTACCTACTTTCTTTAACTTTCCACCACATTTACGAAAGCAAGATAAAGTATTACGACCACAACCCAGAAAGCGATCTTTCGACAATATGCAAGATAGTGCTATTACAGTGACATCATTAGCACGAAGTAAGTCAATAATTTAATTTTACTCCGTGTTCTTATTACTTTGAATTACGTATTTTCTATTATAATCTTATGGTGTAACTCTGTTATAAACTTATTATGTAACTACATTCTTTCAGTGCCTGTCGGACCCACATCTGTTTCTGCTGACCACAAATTCTGTCTACCAAGCCCTAAGAAGTTGAAAACACAATATAACAGAGTACAAGCAGAGAATGTGCGACTAAAGAAGCGGATAAAGCAAATGAAGCAACTTAGCGTACGACACAAAAGAAGAATAGTGCAGTTACAGACTTTAGTTGCTGGTTTGAGAAGAAGGCTATGTAGTTCAGTTTCTGATATGTTAAACAGTGAACATGTAGTTGGTTTGTTGAAGGAGCTATTGGAACTTCAGTGCAGTGCTAAAGTATGCCATTATTCTCAGCACATAAGGAAATTTGCCCTGACCCTACACTTTTATTCTGCCAAGGCATACAGCTACTTACGAAAATTTGTGAAATTACCCCACCCAAGAACGCTTCGACTTTGTTATTGAATTACTATGCTTGTGTTAACTACTTGTAACACATATTTCAAATAAATTCTCGTTCACAGTGTACTGGTTTTTGAGGCTTTGAAATAGCGACAAAAATATCGCATTTCTGCGCCCGTTACTGTTTCTAATAGTTAACCACAGCATGTTTAGAAGTTTCACCGTAATATTCTGGTGGTACCTGCTCTAACTGCATTAATTTATGGGCAACAAGTAACGTTATAGTGGATGGACAGACTTATTTGAGTTGTCTTGTAGTGTTATCTACATCGAAAAGTTTAGCCATATTTCGACAAAAACATCCCTTTTTGCTGTCAGTGTACACTGAAATCACTGCTGTCTATTGCTTGTTTTAGAAAAAATAAAGCTAGTATGGGCTATTTCAAGTAAGTCAAACGCAGTTACAAGGGGGCGGGACACAGCAGACGAATGCCTTGACTAATGAAAACATGGCGGCCAGAACTTCAATTCGCTTCAAACATGGGGGACCTATAGCCACTCTATGAAATTTTAACTCGTTGGTTGGGCAGTTGGATGTGAACAGCACGTAGCGTTGCGCAGTTGGAGGTGAGCCGCTAGCAGTGGTGGTTGTGGGGAGAGAGATGGCAGAGTTTTGAGAGCGGGCAATATGGATGTGTGTCCGTCAGAAAGAGGAAATTTGTAAGACTGGATGTCATGAACTGATATATATATATGACGACTTTTGAACTCTGTTAAGGTAAATACATTGTTTGTTCTCCATCAAGCACTTTTATTTGCTAATTATGCCTATCAGTAGTTAGAATCTTTTATTTAGCTGGCAGTACTGGCGCCCCCTGTATTGCAGTAGTTCGAGTAACGAAGATTTTTGTGAGGTAAGTGATACATGAAAGGTATAGGTTATTGTTAGCCGGGGCCATTCGTTTGTAGGGATTATTGAAAGTCAGATGGCGCTGCGCTAAAAATATTGTGTGTCAGTTTAGTGGTGATCATAATAAGTAAAGAGAGAAATGTCTGAGTACGTTCAGTTTTGCTCAGCTGTTTGAAAATCAAATAACGTAGAAGTTTACCAGCACAGCCATTTATAATTTTCCAAAGGGGACGTTATATATGGAAATAGTTCCAAACAGAGGGGTACCAAACCACCACACTTTCACAGTTGCGGACAGGCGTTTAACGGAACATGGCATTCCTGGTGCGCCACTGCTGAGAACATCCTGGAAAGGTAGATGAGAATCCAACCATAAGTACCCTCCGTGTAAATGCCAGCTTAGAAGTTCGTCAATAAGCGTACCGCTCCTGCTTCGGAGACAGCAATTTCATCCATTTTACCTGCAAAGGGAATAGGAGCTGACACTCGTAGACTTCCCTAGAGACCAGAATTTATGTTAGTGGCTACTCGAGCGCCATTCTGCTGATCTACTGTTTGGTCTACGAGTACTGTTTACGGATGAGAGCCTTATTACCCCTGCGAACATCCTGAACTCTCACAACATGCACGTGTGGGCGTATGAGTATTCTTGCGTAACTACAGTACGAAGATATCAATATGGTTTTCAGTGAACTTTGGTTTGGTATAGTGGACAATCAGTTACTCGGACCGTATGTTATTCCACAGCGCCTGACTGGTAGAGCGTGTCGACAGTTTTTGGAACATGAATGGGTGGTTCGCTTCACGATTTCATGATGTCCCACTCGCTACAAGAAACAGTTTTTGGTTTAAGCACGACGGTGCCACTGCACATTTCAGCCGGGAGACAACAGAGCACCTTACTGTTGCTTATCCCGATAAGTGGGTAAGTCACGCAGAACCAGTTGCTGGCCCGCCAGATCTCCAGATCTTAACCGGCTGAGGCTGGGGCCGCCTCAAGGTGCTCGTATATGGTGTTGCAATTGAGAACGCAGTACAATTACAGCAGCGAACTAAGAATGGCTGTGCAACTGTGCAGAATGAGATGAACGTAACCTGTAACGTTCCGACAGCGTTAAGACGTCGAGCAAGTCACTATCTTCTTTTACATTGACATCATTTTAAACATGTTATGTGGTGAATGTACAGTAAGTAGCGGTGTGGATTTCGGGTCCCTTTGCTTTCTGAGTAGAATTAATTTCGTGTTGTTTTTGTTGCATTTGCGATTCATACTCTACTGCTAACTCGGAAATAAAGCAATTTCAGACGAAACATTTTGCGCGTATTTCGATGAGTACACTACACTCATAAAGTGTGTACGGTTACTTTTGAATCACCAACAATTAATTTTGTGTTGTCTGTGGTGCGCTTGTGAAACCTACGCTACTGCATGTTCGGAAATAAATCAATTTCAGACAAAACTTTATTTAACATTTTTCTCTTATTTTCATGAATGCATACAGTATACCTACAGTTATGTTTGATTCTCCCTATGTCTTCTAGAGCTTGTGATGGAGCGTGCAAATGTATATATGTACAGAGTGGTTCCGTGATGATGTTGCATACTTTCAAGGATGTTGGAGAAGAATAAATGTATCAGTTTGAGGTAAGGGTCCCTGTACCGAAAACGAACGTGTCAAATGTTATAGCCCAAAACCGTTATGCTACTCCTGACAATGGAATACATGCACCGGTACTAGTATTGCTAAGATTGTAGGGTAGTATGGACAAAAGCAAGAAAAAATGTCTAAAATGCATGCCTTAAGAGCTACGAGCACTTGTTCAATACAGCCGATGTGTTTCACACTATTCCTAGGTCATCAGGTATGCATTTTAAGGCCCATGTCTACTAGACATTTTGTCTTGTCTTGGTCTACACTAGCATATCCTACACTCTTAGCAACAACAGTACGGGTAATATATTTCACTCTCAGAGGTATCAGAATGATTTTCGCTCGTAACTTTCGACTAGTCCGTTTTCGAAGCAGAGATCTTTCCTCAAATTGACCCATTTATTTGTCTCCATCATCCCAGAAATCTTGTAACATTATCACGGAATCAACTTGTACATACATACATTTGCAGATGCCGGCGCTTATAATTTTGACGCTCAGTAGCATCGTTGGATGAAGTTTCCGGACACGGTTACCGCGTAAATCATTATCTACTAAGTCTCCTCTACAACCTCTAGAAGCATGTAACATGAACACTGAAATACTCTGTATACATCAATGTTCCGGATGACCACGTCTGAACATCACAAGGGAGGGCGGATCTCCGTATTGTGCACCAAGCACATCACCACCTCTTGACATATGCGCCTGCCAACCGAACAAGTAATGGACTCCCTGCAACATTCTGCGCCAGCCGCACCATTCGTTGGAGAATACCGTAGCCGGGGTACGCCGTTAACACCACAGCTGAAACTGCTGTATTTGGAGTGATGCCGTGGCTGGGAAGCATGAACCGCTGATGAATGACCCCGCTTTATGTTCGACAATGACCTGCTGTTCTGCAGACCCCAGATAGTCATCGCCGGATGGTACGGCGGCGACCTGTGGACATGTTTGCACTGTTTTGGAGAGGCACAGCAACGTTAATTCCTGTCGTCATGGTGTGCGTAGCTGTCGGTTATGACTGGAGGCAGCGACTGGTAGTGCCTGAAGCAACTGAAGGCACAACACTACGTCACAGACATCCTGCGTCCTCATGTGTTATGTCACATGCGGCAGTATCATGGTGCCATTTTTCAACAGGACAATGCTCGTCCACACAGGGCGCATGTCTCTTTGATGTTGAGATACTCCCGTCCTTCCCAGTACCAACATCCAAGATATTAACGACGAATTACAAGAGCTGTGTCCGCCGGTTTAGCTGCGTGGTAACGAGCTTGTCTCCCATGCAGCGGGCTTAGGTTGGAGACTTTCTCCACTCGTGGACTGGGTATTGTGTTGTCCTCAATATCATTTATTCATCTCCAGCACGCAAGTCGCCCAGTGTGGCGTCGACTGAAATAAGACTTGCACTCGGTGGCCGAACTGCCCCGCATGGGTACTCCCGGCATCAATGCCACACGATCACTACAGCAGCTGTGGACCAGCCTGCGTCAGGATAGGGTGCAACGGTTGATAGCACCCTTTTCAACAGAGTAAGTATATGTATCCAGTCCAGACGGAGTGGAACCCCATACAGATAAGTGAGCGCATTCTACAAAATAGCCACGATGGGTAGCCGCAGGTTCAGAGGCGCCTTACAACAGTTCGCGCGGCTCCACCCGTCGGAGGTTCGAGTCCTCCCTCGGGCATGTGTGAGTGAGTGTGTGTGTGTGTGTGTGTGTGTGTGTGTGTGTGTGTGTGTGTTATCCTTAGCATAAGTTAGTCTAAAGTTAGATTAGGTAGTGTGTAAACCTAAGGACCGATTACCTCAGTAGCTTTTTTTAATTTTTTTATTTTGTTAATCTCATTTTGTTCGCTTTTGTTCGTTGCATCAGCTCTAGGCGGACGTCGTAAGACATCGGTTTAGTTCGTCGGTGATCGATTAACTCAATTTTTTTTGTTACAGAGGGCACGTAGCCCTCTGACCGAACACACTGAGCTACCGTGCCGGCAAGTAGTTTGGTCCCATAGGAACTTACCACCAAAACTTCTACAAAGTTCCTTCTAAATTAGGCTTGATTTTATAATCACTGAAATAGCATCAAATAACCTCTTAAACTCGTAAAGTTTCATTTCATTCCGCCGGCCGCGGTGGCCAAGCGGTTCTAGGCGCGTCAGTCCGGAACCGCGCGACTGCTACGGTCACAGGTTCGAATCCTGCCTTGGGCATGGATGTGTGTGATGTCCTTAGATTAGTTAGGTTTAAGTAGTTCTAAGTTCTAGAGGACTGATGACCTCAGATGTTAAGTCCCATAGTGCTTAGAGCCATTTCATTTCGTTCCCGCCTTCCCTTCTGGATGCTTCACATTGAGACAACATCTTTGAAAGTTGAAACGCAATTGGAAATATACAGTATACCAAATGTTAGGAATTGGGTATTCACTATCAAAAATGACTAGCAGCGCAGAATTCATCGATAGTGGAACTAAACACATGCCATTGTCTGTAGTGATGCGAAACACGTCAAAGGCTAAAAAGCGAGACGGAGGAAAGAAATGGAAGAAACAACAGAAAAGAGAAAAATACAATAAGAAAGAAGTTGTTCATTATCACTGAAATCCACCGGCTCGGATAGTTTTATTAAAATCGAGAAAGTGAATAAAATTAAAAAAACAAGTTTCGAACTGTCGGTAACAGAGTTACGTAACCATAAAGTGGACAGAGAAAAGTAAAATTAATATCCTGTCACAAAGAAACGGACATGTCAGAAGTACAACGAAGAACAAAATAAAATTCATTTGCAAAGCCATTTGATGGTCAGGGAAAGAGCACATGATACAACAGTGCCATGGAACATACAAGACCAATCAAATATTTATGTGATGAGGGCCAAAAAGCACAGATGAGAACACCCTGAGATTGGCCATGATTTTTTGTAGAATGATGATAATGTTCTCCAAGAAACCTGAATTGACGATTTATGTTTCATCGAATTTGAACTCGCCACTGCCACTACTTAGAATCACAGAACACGTACGACTGAGGATATTGCATATCCCTTTTGAAATGTTTGTTTCAACAAAGCTTCGTTCAAGCGAACCGAAGTTTAATTATTTACGCACACAGATTTAGGTTTTTCGTGTTTTTCCTAAGTCGACTCCGTGGGTGTCAGGGTGATACAATCGAAAAACTATTGATTTGAAAACGGACACTTTTATTTGAAAACGAATACCACCAGATTCTTTTCGTATCCTTGTACAATCAGCGTTTGAGTTCCATCTCTAATGCCTTCAGCGGTGAGGGGATGTTAAACACTAAATGCTCCTTTCTACCTTCGCTTCCGTACTCCTTTAATTAGTAAATCACATCGTTCTTTCGCCACAGCTTCATGCTCCTCTTATGTTGCGGAACATTCCTTCTTCATACGGGAAACATTTTGAGGTCCTCGTGCGATCTCTCTTTCACATCCCCTGAACTTAATAGGGGCTTTACATTTGCCCTTCATTGTCTAAAAATTGTTCGTATTTCTTCCACTAAAACATCATTCATTAAGCCAATCTGCATGTATCATGAATGATAATTTTTCAGTTTCTTTACTTTTCTCATTCCTCGTCTTCTGCTTCAGTCGTCTTCCTGTCGCGTGAGCTCCACAAACCCTTTACCGTGTATTTGTTCAAATGGTTCAAATGGCTCTGAGCACTATGGGACTTAACATCTGAGGTCATCAGTCCTCTAGAACTTAGAACTACTTAAACCTAAGTAACCTAAGGACATCACACACATCCATACCCGAGGCAGGATTCGAACCTGCGGCCGTAGCAGTCGCGCGGCTCCGGACTGAAGCGCCTAGAACAGCTCGGCCACCGCGGCCGGCTGTATTTGTTTCTTCCTTCTTCTGTAACCTTCAGTATTTCACGGTTTAAACAAGAAGTTTTCGCATCTAGCGTCGTTGTAGCTGTGACTGAATGTCGCACTTAGTTATTACACGGTTCAGCCACATTAACGTGACCACCGCATCTGTTCTACCTCAACTTACAATAACCATTCACAGACAGCAGGTAGCAGCACTAGCAGTGGAAGATACACTACTGCCCATTAAAATTGCTACATCAAGAAGAAATGCAGATGATAAACGGGTATTCATTGGACAATTATATTTTACTAGAACTGACATGTGATTACATTTTCACGCAATTTGGGTGCATAGATCCTGAGAAATCAGTAACCAGTACAACCATCTCTGGCCCTAATAACGGCCTGAATACGCCTGGGCACTGAGTCAAACAGAGCTTGGATGGCGTGTACAGGTACAATGCCCATGCAGCTTGATCACGATACCACTGTTCATCAAGAGTAGTGACCGGCATATTGTGACGAACCAGTTGTTCGGCCACCATTGACCAGACGTTTTCAATTGGTGAGAGATCTGGAGAATGTGCTGGCCAGGGCAGTAGTCGAACATTTTCTGTACCCAGAAAGGCCCGCACAAGACCTGCAACATGCAGTCGTGCATTATCCTGCTGAAATATGGGATTTCGCAGGGATCGAATGAAGGGTAGAGTTACGGGTCGTAACACATCTGAAATGTAACGCCCACTGTTCAAAGTGCCGTCAATGCGAACAAGAGGTAACCATCACGCCGGGTGATACGCCAATGTGGCGATGACGAATACACGCTTCCAATGTGCGTTCACCGCGATGTTGCCAAAAACAGATGCGACCATCATGACGCTGTAAACGGAACCTGTATTCATCCGAAAAAATGACGTTTTGCCATTCGTGCACCCAGGTTCGTCGTTGAGTACACCATCGCAGGCGCTCCTGTCTGTGATGCAGCGTCAAGGGTAACCACAGCCATGGTCTCCGAGCTGATAGTCCATGCTGTTGCAAACGTCGTCGAACTGTTCGTGCAGATGGTTGTCTTGCAGACGTCCCCATCTGTTGGCTCAGGGATCGAGCCGTGGCTTCACGATCCGCTACAGCCATGCGGATAAGACGCCTGTCATCTCGACTGCTAGTGATACGAGGCCGTTGGGATCCACCACGGCGTTGCGTATTACCCTCCTGAACCCACCGATTCCGTATTCTGCTAACAGTCAATGGATATCGACCAACGCGGGCAGCCATGTCGCGATACGATAAACCGCAATCGTGATAGGCTACAATCCGACCTTTATCTAAGTGGGAAACATGATGACACGCAATTCTCCTCCTTACACGAGGCATCACAACAACGTTTCACCAGGCAACGCCGTTCAACTGCTGTTTGTGTATGAGAAATCGGTTGGAAACTTTCCTCTTGTCAACACGTTGTAGGTGTCGCTACCGGCGCCAACCTTGTGTGAATGCTCTGAAAAGCTAATGATTTGCATATCACAGCATCTTCTTCCTGTCGGTTAAATTTCGCGTCTGTAGCACATCCTCTTCGTAGTGTAGCAATTTTAATGGCCATTAGTGTATATCTACGCGTTCCGCCGTGGTTAAAACGTGCCGTGCGTGGTAAAACGGCGCTATCCGAAATCAACAACGCAACTCAAAAATGGTTCAAATGGCTCTGAGCACTATGGGACTCAACTACTGTGGTCATAAGTCCCCTAGAACTTAGAACTACTTAAACCTAACTAACCTAAGGACATCACACACATCCATGCCCGAGGCAGGATTCGAACCTGCGACCGTAGCGGTCGTGCGGTTCCAGACTGTAGCGCCTTTAACCGCTCGGCCACTCCGGCCGGCTACAACGCAACTGTGGAGCACCATGGACTGCAGATGACAGTGGTGAATGGTGGCTGTGGAAATGTGTATGCTCGAATGGACGTGCAACTGTTGAGTAATTGACGCCCAGATGCACCAAGGGGCTGCCAAAATTTCCTCCTCAAGGACCGTTCAGCCAATGTAGCTGCGTGTGGGCCTCTGCAGCAGGCTCCTGGTTCATGCACCCGTACTGATTCGTTCATTGGCGACGAAGGCTGCAGCTTGTGCTCCAGTACCGTAATTGAACATACGAGGGGCGTTTGAAAACTCCGAGAGATGGCACCACCGGCGCGTATCGAGGCCATGTTCAGTTAGTAGGATCTTTGGAAAGAACACACACCAAGTTTCAATTTGTGTTTGGCATTCGTGTGAATCAAGGAAGTAGAGTGATTGTCAAAAAATGGACGAAAAAGAACTTCGTGTGGTGATTAAACATTACTTTATGAAAGGCAAAACGTCTCAGGAGACTAAAGAGTAGCTTGATAAACATTACGGTCACTCTGCACCTTCAATAAGAACAGTTTATAAGTGGTTTCAAAATTTTCGGAGTGGCCATATGGGCACAAGTGATGCTAACGTTCTGGACGCCCTGTGGATGCTACGACTCCAGAAACCTTTCATAAAATCCATGATATGGTGATGGATGACAGAAGAGTTAAGGTGCGTGAGATTGGTAGTGCTGTGGGCATCTCGAATGAACGGGTACATAATATTTTGCATAAACATTTCGACATGAGAAAGCTATCCGCAAGATGGGTTCCGCGACTGCTCACGCTTGACCAAAAACGGAAGAGTGTTGCAAAGATGGTTTGCAGCTGTTAAGGAAGAATCCGCAGGGCTTTAAGCGTCGTTTCGTCACTGTAGATGAAACATGGATTATTACTATACTCCTGAGATCAAAGAACAATGTAAACAATGGGTTACCAAGGGAGAATCTGCACCAAAATAGGCGTAGACCATTCCTTCAGCCGGAAAGGCGACTGTCTTTCTGGATTCGCAAGGGATAATCCTCCTCGACTATCTGGGAAAGGGTAAACTATTACAGGTGCATCTTATTCGTCGTTATTGGATCGTTTGAAAACCGAGCTGCAGGAAAAACGCCGGTGATTGGACCGCAAAAAAGTCCTTTTCCATCACGACAATGCACCAGCATACATCTCAGCAGTTGTGGTCGCAAAATTAATGGAAATAGGATTCCAGCTGGTTTCACATCTCCCCTATTATCCAGACTTGGCTCCCTCAGACTACTGTTTGTTCCCCAATTTGAAGAAATGACTGGCGGGACAAAGATTTTATTCAAACAAGGAGGTGATTGCAGCAACTAATAGCTATTTTGCAGACTTGCGCAATTCCTATTATTCGGAAGGGATTAACAAATTAGAACAGCGTTGGACGAAGTGTATAAGTCTAAAAGGAGACTATGTTGAAAAATAAAAAAGGTTTACCCCAAAGACGTAAGTAACTTTTATTTTTGCACGAATTTTTTAAACGCCCCTCGTACACCAGGTGGCGACAGGTGGCCTTCTCAGATGATCCACTTTCTGTGGTTCAAATAGCTCTGAGCACTATGGGACTTAACATCTGAGGTCATCAGACCCCTAGAACTTAGAACTACTTAAACCCAACTAACCTAAGGACATCACACACATTTATGCCCGAGGCAGGATTCGAACATGCGGCTGTAGCAGTCGCGCGGTTCCGGACTGAAGCGCCTGGAACCGCTCGGCCACCGAGACCGGCACGTGTTATGTTCCACCGTACAGATGGCATACACGTGTAACAATCGTCGGAAGCTTTGAGGCCGGGGAGGGAGAATTATGGTTTGGAAAACGTTCTCGTGGCATTCGCTGGGTGATCTCGTCATTCTGGAAGACGTAATAAATCAATCCAAGTATGAATTGTTAAAAACCATTCAAAACCCGAGATCGTAAAAAAATGTCTTTGTTTAAGACCACCCGTTTCAACAGTCACTGCTGTCATCTTCAGCTCTTTAACAATTTTTTGCTGTAAAACATGTTCATTTTACGCTGAACCTCACGCACAAGATGTCAAATGTATAAAACTCATCGTAGAATGAACACGTTTTACAGCAAAAAGATGGGAAGGGGAGGTTTACTATCTTTTGGTTAAAAAAATCGATTTTTTAAAATTGCATTTTTGGATCGATAAAAGTGTTTAGAATCTACCCCTGAAACGGTTTTTCCGAATACGGAATTCGCGGCTGAACAAAAAAATGCACCTGCCTGAAATCGGCCTTTTTCACGCACCAGTTTTTTTTCGGGAATTTCGACTTTATAGCCGCGAAAAATTTTTCTATGTGCTTGCCAATGACCAAAACTGATAAAGTGATCAAGGAGCTTACGGCGGCTTACTACGACTTGGCAATCTGGTGGCATTCCAATACGGTGGAACAGATGAAGAAGGCAATTTGGACAACGTATTTCCACAAGTGTTCGACGGATGACCACTCACAACACCAAAATTGTCCGGCTGGGGAAACTAGTTGTTGCAAGTGGCACACTGCAGAGGCTAACGGACATCTGGAGGAATACTAACACGACCAGTCGCTCTCCTAAGAAGTTCAAAAAGTGATTCATCCGATCTACGAGGCGCTTTCGGAGGACGAGTTATTGTACCGGTGCGTGGTAGGAAACACACGAAATTTAAATGAAAGTTTGAAAGCGTTTATTTGGAAGTTAGCCCCCAAGCATTTGCATTCTGGTGCGACAACCGTTGAATTTGCGACTTTCCTGGCAGTGAGTAGCTTCAACGAAGGGTATTCAGCAATTCTGAAGAACATGATAGCGATGGACGTCACCCTAGGACTCTATTCGACGCAGTTCGCCAAGCATTCGGACGACCACCGGCTTCAAGCGGCCGAAAACCGCTGACCGTACGAGCGGCTCTGGAGCAGCGCAGGATGGGCCAGATCGAGCAGAACGCCCTCTATGAGGAAGAGGAAGGACTAGTTTATGGACCCGGAACAGCATGTTGAACGTAAGTTGCATAATATTGCATTTATATGTGGTCAAAACTTCAAACGCGTTTTTCTCGAAATGGCTCTTTTTTATCGCGCGGTATGGTAACTTCAACTCTACTGAACAGATTGGCATGATTCTTTGCTTCCGACGAAGCTAACTAAATTGTCTAGGAGTTGTACCACTTTTATTCCGATCCATCAACTATAAATATTTTTACTTGGACAACGAAGTCGAAAACTCGATGAAAAAAAACCCTATTTTTTTCAAATGGCCGCTATTTTGTATCCTAAGGTCCAAAACACTTAAGCGAGGTACAACTCCTAAAGAATCTTATATACTTCGCTAATGTCAGCTCAATTTTGAATTCAGACGAGCGAGCTGACCTGTGACATACCGCGCGTGGAGGTCTACATCGAAATTTTGTTTCGTTCCGACGGCTCTTCCGCCTTTTCTCTTCGACATTTCCGGTCGACAAAATTCCAGTTTGTAGAGGAAATATTAATAAACATTTTGACCAAATTTTACTTTGATATCTATATCACATCCCGGGAAAAAAATTCTCAAAGAACATACTTTCTTTGGGCCAAAGATAGTAAACCTCCCCTTAAAGTCCTGAAGATGATACCAGTGACCGTTGAAACCCGTTGTCTTAAATAAAGAAACTTTTTACGCGATCTTGGCTTTTGAACGGTTTTTAACAATTAAAACAAATCGCCCTTCAGTACTCTGAAAATGAGAAAATTCAAACAAATATGAGTCTATCCCTGGGAACCAGGTCCCGACCCCGTCATGCAGTGTGTTTTTCCTCAGTACGATGACATCTGTCGGCAGCACAATGCAACGTGTCCCACAACTAGCAGAATATGAGCGTGTCTTGAAGAGCATCGGGATCAGTTTACTGTTTTCCACCAACTATCAAAGTCCCCAAATTAAAATCCAATCGAGAACCTGTGGGACCACCTCGATCACGCTGTCTGCTCCATGGATTCTCAACCTAGAAACCTAACGCAGCTGATTCCACATGTCACCACCTTCCAATGCCTCATTGACTCCCCTCTTGCACGTCTCACAGCAGTCCACGCTGCACTGCAAAAGATTGTTATTCAGGCTTTTGACAGGAGGTCACACTAATGTGAGTGGACAGTATTCGTTTATTTTACAGTTCTCTTTCGACGAACAACACTAGGTGCTAACAACACAGGCTTCAGATAATCATTTTAGCTTGTTCTTTTCTACTTTTCTACACTTCTTTATTTGCTTCTTTCTTGTTTTTCTGAATATTAGCTGCCAGAATTACGGTTCGACACGCTATCTTCATTTGGTCCTACTGTGAACCTGCTATCTGATTTCTGAAGCTCTGTCTTGCCGTGCTGAAGCCCCTTTGCTGTCACGTACTGTAATCATATTTTCGACGAACTTCTGATTTTAGAAAATGATGATAGCTGTAAGAAATCTATCTTATATACCGTGAAGCCTTTTTCTGCGGCCTCGCTTTCCTCCGTCAGACGATACTCTCCTGTAAAAATACACTGAAGCGCCGGTTAAACTGGTGTACGAAAGCGTATTCAAATACAAAGACATCTAAAAAGACAGAACACGTTGCTGCGGTCGGCAACGCCTATATAAGACGACAAGTGTCTGTCGCCATTGTTAGATTGGTTCCTGCTGCTACAATGGCAAGTTACCAAGATTTAAGTGAGTTTGAACATGGTGATACAGTCGGCGCACGAGCAAAGAGACACAACATCTCCGAGGCAACGATGAAGCGGAAATTTTCCTGTGCAATCATGTCACCAGTGCATCTTGAATATCAGGAATCCGGTAAAACATCAAATCTTCGACATCGCTGCGGCCGGGACCAACGACGACTGAAGAGAATCGTTCAACGTGACAGAAGTGCAACCCTTCAACGCTGGGCCATCAACTGTTGAATGTACGTGAGGTAATTCACGTTGATCTAAGACCTTATAACAAAGAAACTGGCATAGGCATGCGTATTCAAGTAGAGAATTGGGCGCTGCCGTCGGCAACGCCTGTGTAAGACAGCAAGTGTCTGGTGCAGTTGTTAGATTGGTTATTGCTGCTACAATGGCAGGTTATCAAGATTTAAGTGAGTTTGGACGTTGTGATATAGTCGGCGCACGAGCGATGGAACACAGCAACTCCGAGGTAGTGATGAAGTGGGGAAGTTCCCGTACGGCCAGTTCACGAGTGTAACGTTAATACCAGGAATCTGGCAAAAATGTCCGACATTGGTGCGGCCGGAAAAAGATCCTGCAACAACTGGACCAACGACGACTGAACAGAGTCGTTCAACGGGACAGAAGTGCAATCTTTCCGCAAATTGCTGCAAGTTTCTATGCTGGGCACTCCACAACTGTCGGTGTGAGAATAATTCAAAGAATCATCATCGATATGGGTTTTCGGAGCCGAAGGCGCACTCGCTTACCCTTGATGACTGCACGACACAAAGCCTTACGCCTCGCCTGGGGCCGTCGACAGCGGCATTGGGCTGCTGTTGACTGGACACATGTTGCCTAGTCGGACGAGTCTCGTTTCAAATTGTATCGATCGGATGGACGTGTACGGATATGGAGACATCCTCATGTATCCATGGACCCTGCTTGTCAGCAGGAGACTGTTCAAGTTGGTGGAGGCTCTGTAGTAGTGTCGAGCGTGTGCAGCTGGAGCGATATGGTATCCCTGATTGTCTAGATACGACTCTGACGCATATGTAACCATCCTGTCTGATCACCTGAATCCATTCATGTCCATTGTGCATTCCGACGGACGCGGGCAATTCCATCAGGACAATGCGACGTCCCACTCGTCCAGAATTGGCGTCCAGAATTACTACATAGTGGCTCCAGGAACACTCTTCTGAGTTTATACACTTCCGCTGGCCACCAAACTCCCCAAACATGAACATGATTGAGCATATCTGGGATGCCTTGCAATGTGCTGTTCAGAAGAGATCTCCACCTCTCGTCCTCTTACGGATTTATGGATAGCCCTGCAGGATTTATGGTGTCAGATCCCTCCAGCACTACTCCAGACATTAGTCGAGTCCATACCACGTCGTGATTCGGCACTTCTTCTTGCTCGCGGGGGCCCTACACGATATTAGGCAGCTGTAACTGTTTCTTTGGCTCTTCAGTGTGTGTCTCCTTCCATCTTCTCTAAAACATGTATTTGTCAGAAGGCACTGATGACGCAACCGGACCACTGGCCGTTGCTTTGCGTGTACTGCGCTCCACTGCTGTGGTGTCGTAACCAGCTTTTTGGTTCACAACCTTCTTTAAGATTGATATTTTTTGTGACTTTTATGACAATTTACTGTTAAGTCGTGTTGTGACGAAGGTTCGTTACTTCGCTGGTTGGTCTTTTTATCCACTCTTAGTAGATGTGGGTGCGTTGCGAGGAGGACTAGCATGTGACTCATTGATAGCGATTATTACTGGACTTCGCAGTTTCTTAAAGTTACGTAAGTCTGAACACCGTGTAACATGTTTAGCTGAAACTGCTGGAGGGGTTCCAGAGTTATGCTTTCCAAGTCTTCTTTTCCCACAGCCATCCCCATTCCTTGCGGTTAAATGTCATTAGAATAGCAACCAATCAGGCGAGAAATCCCAAAAACTATGACTTCAGCACAAATATAATTGTTTCTATTATTTTTAAATGCTTCACGTTAAACTCCTGCTCCGTCCCTGAATGTGCTAATCCCAATAGTACATAGTGTTTTCATAAGTATATCCGGGTTTTCAGAATATAGAGCGATAAATGCAAGACATACAGAAAATAGACCACATCAGTGGAGCGTCTCCCGAAGTTTTTAGCTCAGATTACAGGTGGTCAATATGGAGACCAATTGTGGCACAACAAACCTCAACACGTATGGAAGAGCAGTGCAGTTCATTGAAGCTGTTGCTGCTGCTGCTACTGCGTCAGCAGTCCGTTATCTGTTCTGATTGTCTGCAGCCGCGAACTAATTCGATGGGACAACGCAGAGCCACCGTTTTGTCTACATGTTCTGGCACATCGGCTCCTTAGTGCAACTACGCAACAGCACGTGTCGCGAATGGAAACACGGGGGTCCGCTCGAGATTAGCCGAGCGGTCTGGGGCGCTGCAGTCATGGACTGTGCGGCTGGTCCCGGTGGAGGTTCGATTCCTCCCTCGGGCATGGGTGTGTGTGTTTGTCCTTAGGATAATTTAGGTTAAGTAGTGTGTAAGCTTAGGGACTGATGACCTTAGCAGTTAAGTCTTATAAGATTTCCCACACTTCTTTTTTAACACAGACAGATGCTCTATCCATTGATATGTGTCATTTTTCTGTATGTTTTGTATTTTTCACACAGTCAGTTTCTGAAACTCTGGAAGTATTTATGAATAACCCTGTATTTTCCCAGATAATTCTCGTATGTATCAAGTTCGGTCGAAATAGCTCCTGGAGTTCCAGGACACACAACTTACTTCTCTCGAGTATAACCAATGGGTCCGCCAAGCTTAATTTATCAATGAAACAGCCAAGTCATCACCAATAATCTCAGCTGACTTCACCACTTGAGTGCAGGTGTATGCATTTAATTCAGGATGCAGGTGTATCCATTTAGTTCAGTATGCTGAACCACATTCTAATTATGAAGAACTGCATCCCACAGCCTAGCCTCCACTTGCTAACCGGTATTACCGGCTAAAACTGCTTGCCCCACCATGTTTTAAGTCTGGATACTTCCCGGTCAAGAGACAGACGTGCGATAGCGAACGCAACGGATGCGATCTATACGTCATACAGCAATGGTTTCCTTAGTGATTACCAAGTGCTATAAATTTATTTGCTGATGCTGTTACCAATACTCACGAGAGAAAATGGTACATTTCCATTTCTAACATATGGTTCATGTGTGCACAACCAATCTATGTCCATGTCTACGACAACTCGTATTATTTACAACGACTGCGTGTAGAAATTATTCGTTCTTGCTGTGATGGTATTAGCAACGGCTGAAATCGAGGGGAAACTACAGCCATTATATTTTTCGAGGAAATTCAGCCCTACTGTATAGTTTAATGGTAATGGTATCTTGTTGGATAAAAGTTGGCGGAGATAAAATGGAGTCCAAGCAGAGACCACGCAAGAGGATGATTTCATCAAAAAAGAAATCTTTCTTCGTACCGGTTAGATCCCTGGAGAATGTTAGATCTCTTAATTAGGTAGCTAGTTTAGAGAGTTGAAAGAGAGAAATGGATGGGTTGAAATTAGATACAGTGGGAAGCAATGACTGGGGAGTTAGAAAGGACAGTACAGTCGAGTACAGGATTACTAACATAAAAACAAAAAAGTGTGTAGCAGTTGTAGGACTAACAAAGTCTAAGAAAATAGGAATGCAGAAGAACTAAAATGAACAGAAAAATGAACAAATTAACGTAGCCAAAGTAGACACAAAGCCAACACGGAGGTGAGAGGTAGAAAAAAAATGTACTATGAGATAAAGGAAATTATTCAGACGCAAATTTAATTGTGATGGATGACTGGAATTCAGTAGTAAGAAAACGAAGACAGCGAAAAGTAGTACGAGAACATGGATTGGGAGAAAGGAATAAAAGGATCAGAGGCCGAGTAGAATTTTGCATCGAGCGCAATTTAATCATTGTGACACATGGTTCAAGAAGCAGGAAAGACCAGATGTTGAAAATACCGCTTCAGTTGTAAAGTTCTTTATATTACCACACGACCGGTTTCAGGCTCTTACAAGCCCATCTCAGGTGTCGTAATTTGGTGCTGTGGCCCCAGAACGCCACGTTGGACGTGTACTTTACAACTGAAGCGGTATTTTCAATCTCTGGTATAATGCTCAGTTGCGGATGTTCCTCCTACAGGATTGTTTGACGCAGGAAAGAATGTTGTGTACGTCGAAGAGACGTGGAGACTTTGTATAGGGGAGATATAAAAACAAGTTGTCAAATTTCAGAAGATTTCCAAGACCAGATGTGGACTCGGACCATAATTTATTGGTTTTGAATTGAATTAGAAAAATTGCACAAAGAGCATTAGATTATGATTGGCAAAAACAGGGGACAGGAATACAACAGAAGATGAATGGGTAGCTCTTAGAAATAAAGTAATGACGCCAGCAGATCAAACAGAAGGTTCATTAGGAACCCTTGTTAGGGGTAGTTTTAATTAAACTTTCCCTATTTCTCATATTATAACACAGAAACTAATTACCTTACGAGTACCAAACTTTGTAGTATTGATGTCCAGAGTGTGGGGTTCATGATTCCTATGCCTCACAGCGTCACCGTCCAGTTCGAACTATGGCCACCAGGTGCCGTGACCAGTCATCGTAATTCATAAAATCTCACACTGCTGACCAGTCGCAGTGCACTTGTTGACGTGTCAACATGAGCTTAGACAAAAGGAGCAGGGCATTATTGGTGAAGCTCTATTATGAAAACAACAGCAATGCTGCAGCTGCACTTCGAGAATATCGCCGGTTGAAAGGATTACGGAAGGGTCCTCTTTCTCCACCTGCTGTGCGGAGCATGATGAAGTAGTTCGAATCAGCTGGAGAACTGGGCGTCGCTCCGGGAGGAGGCTGACGACCGGTTGCACCACAGGCAGTTGATGAAATCGCTGTTGCAATGCAGACAAAGCTGCACGCAATCCCCAATCGTCAGGCAGTGCGCGTGCTGTGTCACGACCGTTGAACATCCCGTGGTTCACTGTACGGAAGATGGTTCGAATCATTCTCAAGTGGTATCCGTACAAGGTCCATATCGTACAGTGACGAGTAGACGTTGCTCTTCACTTTCTCGCAAGGATTGAGGTTGACGAGGGCTGGCCCAGAATCATCGTATGGACAGATGGATGAGGTGAAAACACAGAATTGCCTAGTGTGGCGATCTTCACCTCCAGTGACTATACATGAAGTTCCTCTGTATGGTGAACGTGTCACAGTACGGTGTCGTTTCACTGTTAAGTTCATCATTGGTCCATTTTTTTATAACAGATTGGCGCTCAAGAACCAAAAACGTGCTGTGTGACTGGCCAGTTTTACAAGTGGTTCGAATGGCTCTGAGCACTATGCGACTTAACTTCTGAGGTCATCAGTCGCCTAGAACTTAGAACTAATTAAACCTAACTAACCTAAGGACATCACACACATCCATGTCCGAGGCAGGATTCGAACCTGCGACCGTAGCGGTCACTCGGTTCCAGACTGTAGCGCCTAGAACCGCACGGCCACTCCGGCCGGCGGCCAGCTTTACTGTGATATGCTTCGTCAACATCCCCGTCCTACAGGAGAGAGATGCATTGAACTCAACAGTTTTCATGCAAGTTGGGGCCCCACCGCTCGTGAAGTTCACTTGCTTCTCCGAAACACATTTGGAAACGATCGAATTATCAGCCGATCGTTTCCAAAAACTTGGCCGGCACGGTCACCTGATCTCACTCCTTGAGATTTCTGGTTGTGGGGTTGAAGAACACGGTTTACCTGTGGAACATTCACACACGTGCTGATCTGAAGCTCAGGGTATCAAGAGAGGATGCCAGCATACATACGAACATAGTTCGTTCTGCTCTGCAGAATGCAATCCCGCGCTTTCAGGCTCTTCTAGACACTGATGGGCGCCATATTGAGCCCCTTTTGTAGCAGTAATGGTGCAGGTATGTAATTGTTTGATGTACCGTAGCAGCGCATTAAAATTGTTTCAATTGAATGGATTCAGCATTATTTCTCTTTTCCATGTCCTTGAATTAATACTACCAAGTTTGGTACTCGTACGGCAATTAGTTTCCATGTTATAACGTATTTAATAGGGAAAGTTTAAATATAACCACACGGTATATACCACGAGACTTTGAACTTAAATGACGAAAAAATGGAACAAACTAAGTAGGCAGTAGGGAATAAAGAGGTCTAAAAAGTGAGGTTGATAGGATGTCCAAAGTGGCAAAGCGGGAATGGGTAGAGGAGAAGTGCAAGGCAACCTTTATCCAGTATCTGCACGGGATCAGCATGTCAACCTGAGTTTGGTTATGTTGGTGGTATAAGGTCGCTGGATGCCGTTCCTGTCGTCGGCAACCCCCCCCCCCCTCCACCCCTTCTCTCCCCGCCCATATCCGGACGTAAATTGTGTGCCCAATCTATCAGTGTGTAATTCTATCCTTGTGAAATTGAACGAACGTTTTCGAAATACTTGCGAATGATGTACCTGAAGCGGGACGACATTATACGCCCGATTTCACCTAGTCGGATGTGGGAAATCGCCTAAAAACCACTTCCACACTGGCCGGTACACAGATCCTCGTCGTTAATCCGCGGGGCGGCGGATTCGATCCTGCCCGATCTCAGGTCCGGAGCTTACAACAACAACAACATCCGAATAAATGGCTGAAGTTATTTCATTGGGGGGATTCTCGTGGTATGAGCAAGCGCGTTAGCGAAATGAGAGCCGCACGCTACGGTCAGAAGTGCGCCGACCTGGCGTAGCTCTGTGGATGACGTGACGCATTAGCTCGCCAGTCAATTAGCAGAGGCGTCTGCCCTAATCACTTAGTACAAAGTGCACGTGCTCCTGGCGGTCCATTAGATCTGTCTGCACATCACGTAACCCACCATCCAGATCTGCGTCTAACGCCGTAGTTTCACACGCACCTCTACATCTCGTCTAAAATTTTGAATCTGATACTAAAAAGCGAACTCGCCATCGCACACCTCTCGGCTTTAGTGGTAAGATGGCACATTGGATAGCCCATCAAAAACTGAACACAGATCAAGCATGAAAACGGGAAGAAGGTGTGGTGAAGTGTGAATATATACAGGGTGTTACAAAAAGTTACGGCCAAACTATCAGGAAACATTCCTCACATACAAATAAAGAAAGGATGTTGTGTGGACATGTGTCCGGAAACGCTTAATTTCCATGTTAGAGCTCATTTTAGTTTCGTCAGTATGTACTGTACTTCCTCGATTCACCGTCAGTTGGCCCAATTGAAGGAAGGTAATGTTGATTTCGGTGCTTGTGTTGACATGCGACGCATTGCTCTACAGTACTGGCATCAAGCACAACAGTACGTAGCATCAACAGGTTAGTGTTAATCACGAACGTGGTTTTGCAGTCAGTGCAATGTTTACAAATGCGGAGTTGGCAGATGCCCATTTGATGTATGGATTAGCACGGGGCAATAGCCGTGGCGCGGTACGTTTGTATCGAGACAAATTTCCAAAACGAAGGTGTCCCGACAGGAAGACGTTCGAAGCTATTGGTCGGCGTCTTAGGGAGCACGAAACATTCCAGCCTATGACTCGCGACTGGGCAAGACTTAGAACGACGAGGACACCTGCAATGGACGAGGTAATTCTTCGTGCAGTTGACGATAACCCTAATGTCACCGTCAGAGAAGTTGCTGCTGTACGAGGTAACGTTGACCACGTCACTGTATGGAGAGTGCTACGGGAGAACCAGTTGTTTCCGTACCATGTACAGCGTGTGCAGGCACTATCAGCAGCCGATTGACCTCCACTGGTACACTTCTGCGAATGGTTCATCCTACAATGTGTCAATCCTCATTTCAGTGCAAATGTTCTCTTTACGGATGAGGCTTCATTCCAGCGTGATCAAATTGTAAATTTTCACAATCAACATGTGTGGGCTGACGAGAATCCGTACGCAATTGTGCAATCACGTCATCAACACAGATTTTCTGTGAACGTTTGGGCAGGCATTGTTGGTGATGTCTTGATTGGGCCCCATGTTCTTCCACCTACGCTCAATGGAGCACGTTATCATGATTTCATACGGGATACTCTACCTGTGCTGCTAGAACATGTGCCTTTACAAGTACGACACAACATGTGGTTCATGCACGATGGAGCTCCTGCACATTTCTGTCGAAGAGTTCATACGCTTCTCAACAACAGATTCGGTGACCGATGGATTGGTAGAGGCGGACCAATTCCATGGCCTCCACGCTCTCCTGACCTCAACCCTCTTGACTTTCATTTATGGGGGCATTTGAAAGCTCTTGTCTACGCAAATGTAGAGACTCTTCGTGCTCGTATTGTGGACGGCTGTGATACAATACGCCATTCTCTAGGGCTGCATCAGTGCATCAGAGATTCCATGAGACGCAGGGTGGATGCATGTATCCTCGCTAACGGAGGACATTTTGAACATTTCTTGTAACAAAGTGTTTGAAGCCACGCTAGTACGTTCTGTTTCTGTGTGTTTCCATTCCATGATTAATGTGATTTGAAGAGAAGTAATAAAATGAGCTCTAACATGGAAAGTAAGCATTTCCGGTCACATATCCACATAACATATTTTCTTTCTTTGTGTATGAGGAATGTTTCCTGAAAGTTTGGCCGTAACTTTTTGTAACACCCTGTCTAAACAGTGAATGGACCAAATTCAACAATTGCAACACTCAGCGAATCTGGAAAAGGTCGGCAGAGTTGTTACGTGGTCCCAGGTTTGCACATCAGAGCCACCGTGCCGCGTTGAAACCTGCTCGTGTCATTTATTCATCATAATCATCATCATCATTTAAGACTGATTATGCCTTTCAGCGTTCAGTCTGGAGCATAGCCCCCCTTATAAACGGCTCTGAGCACTATAGGACTTAACATCTATGGTCATCAGTCCCCTAGAACTTAGAACTACTTAAACCTAACTAACCTAAGGACAGCACACAACACCCAGCCATCACGAGGCAGAGAAAATCCCTGACCCCGCCGGGAATCGAACCCGGGAACCCGGGCGTGGGAAGCGAGAACGCTACCGCACGACCACGAGATGCGGGCCCCCCCTTATAAAATTCCTCCATGATCCCCTATTCAGTGCTAACATTGGTGCCTCTTCTGATGGTAAACCATTACTTCAAAATCATTCTTAACCGAATTCAGGTACCTTCTCCTTGGTCTGCCCCGACTCCTCCTACCCTCTACTGCTGAACCCATGAGTCTCTTGGGTAACCTTGCTTCTCCCATGCGTGTAACATGACCCCACCATCTAAGCCTGTTCGCCCTGACTGCTACATCTGTAGAGTTCATTCCCAGTTTTTCTTTGATTTCCTCATTGTGGACACCCTCCTGCCATTTTTCCCATCTGCTAGTACCTGCAATCATCCTAGCTACTTTCATATCCGTAACCTCAACCTTGTTGACAAGGTAAACTGAATCCACCCAGCTTTCGCTCCCATACAACAAAGTTGGTCGAAAGATTGAACGGTGCACAGATAACTTAGTCTTGGTACTGACTTCCTTCTTGCAGAAGAGAGTAGATCGTAGCTGAGCGCTCACTGCATTATCTTTGCTACACCTCGCTTCAAGTTCTTTCACTACGTTGCCATCCTGTGACAATATGCATCCTAAGTACTTGAAACCGTCCACCTGCCTGATTTGGCACTCAATCCGTTTGTAATTCTTTCCCACTGACATTACTTTCGTTTTGGAGATGCTAATCTTCATACCATAGTCTTTACATTTCTGATCTAGCTCTGAAATATTACTTTGCAAACTTTCAATCGAATCTGCCATCACAACTAAGTCATCCGCATATGCAAGACTGCTTATTTTGTGTTCACATATCTTAATCTCACCCAGCCAGTCTATTGTTTTCAACATATGATCCATAAATAATACGAACAACAGTGGAGACAGGTTGCAGCCTTGTCTTACCCCTGAAACTACTCTGAACCGTGAACTCAATTTACCGTCAACTCTAACTGCTGCCTGACTATCTATGTAAAGACCTTTAATTGCTTGCAAAAGTTTGCCTCCAATTCCATAATCTCGTAGAACAGACAATAACTTCCTCCTAGGAACCCGATCATATGCCTTTTCTAGATCTATAAAGCATAGATACAATTCCCTGTTCCACTCGTAACACTTCTACATTATTTGCCGTAAGCTAAAGATCTGGTCCTGACAGCCTCTAAGAGGCCTAAACCGAACTGATTTTCATCCAATTGGTCCTCAACTAACACTCGCACTTTCCTTTCAACAATAACTGAGAAGATTTGACCCACAACGCTGATTAAAGAGATACCTCTGTAGTTGTTACAATCGTTTCTGTTTCCATGTTTGAAAATTGGTGTGATTACTGCTTTTGTCCAGTCTGATGGAACCTGTCCCGACTGCCAGGCCATTTCAGTTCTCCTGTGTAGCCATTTAAGACCTGACATTCCACTGTATTTGATGAGTTCCGACATAATTTCATCCACCCCAGCTGCGTTATTGCACTGCAATCTATTGACCATTTTCTCCACTTCCTCAAATGTGATCCTATTTCCATCATCATTCCTATCCTATTCTACCTCCAAATCTGAAACATTACTGATCGCATTTTCACCTACATTGAGCAACTCTTCAAAATATTCCCTCCATCTGTCCAAGGCATCCACAGGATTCGCCAGCAGTTTTCCTGACCTGTCCAAAATACTTGTTATTCCTTCTTACCTCCGTTTCGAAGACTGCTAATTACACTGCAGAATGGTTTTCCGGCAGCTTTACCCGTAGTCTCCAACCTGTTTCCAACGTCTTCCCAAGATTTCTTCTTGGATGTTCCAATTATCTCTTTGGCTTTGTTTCTTTCTTCAACATAACTTTCTCTGTCTACCTGAGTTCTAGTATGTAGCCATTTTTGATACGCCTTCTTTTTCCTTTTACAGGCTGCCTTGACTGTGTCATTCCACCAAGCTGTTTGCGTCATCCTACTTTTACACACTACTGTTCCAAGACATCCTTTAGCCACTTCCAGTACTGTATCCCTGTACCTTGTCCATTCCTTTTCCAATGACTGTAATTGCCTACATTCAACTAACTGGTACCTTTCTGAGATCACTGTTATGTACTTGTGCCTGATTTCCGTATCCCGAAGTTTCTCCACTCTGACCTGCTGCACTTTCGGCCTCACAATTCCAATTTCACTGCGGATTAAACAATGATCAGTGTCATCAAAGAATACCCTGAATACACGTGTGTCCCTCACAGCCTTCCTGAATTCCTGATCTGTTATTATATAGTCAATGACAGATCTGGTTCCCCTGCCTTCCCACGTATACCGGTGAATGTTCTTATGTTTAAAAAATGAGTTTGTGATTACTAAGCCCTTACTGGCACAGAAATCCAAGAGTTGTTTCCCGTTCCTGTTGGCTTCCATATCCTCTCCAAATTTACCCATAACCTTTTCATACCCTTCTGTTCGATTTCAAATCCTGGCGTTAAAATCACCCATGAGCAGAACACTGTCCTTGTCCTTTAACAACTACATCACTGAGTGCCTCATAAAAACTATCCATCTTATCTTGATATGTCCCTTCACAATGCGAATATACTGACACAATCCTAATTTTCTTGCTAGACACTGTCAAATCTATCCACATCAGTCGTTCGTTTACATACGTTATTGCAACTACGCTGGGTTCCATTTCTTTCCTGATGGAAAGCCCTGCACCCCATTGTGCTATTCCTGCTTTGACTGCTGACAGGTAAACCTTGTATTCTCCCACTTCCTCTTCTTTCTCACCCCTTACCCGAATGTCACTAACAGCTAAAACGTCCAGCCTCATCTTACTTGCAGCCTCTGCCAGCTCTACCTTCTTCCCAGAGTAGCCCCCATTGATATTAATAGCTCCCCATCTCATTACCATTTGTTTGCCTAGTCGTATCTTAGGAGTCCCTGGTTTGTCAGTTAGAGGTGGGACTCAGTCACCTCCAAAGGTCCGAGGCATTTTGCTCTGATTGTTACCAGCATCATATTTGAAGTACCAGGGAATCAGGTTGCTAGCCTTACTTGCCCCGAGTCCCATTGGGTTTTACCCCTAACGGCTCAGGGACTAACTATTCACAAAACTGTGAACTGTCCATCGGGTCATTGAAACACCTGTTCCCTTTCTGTAGTCTTGATAGTTGTATTATGCATTGATTATAGAATATGAGTCATGTGGTAAGAATACATTACCTCGCAAATAAAGTGTGAGATCAAAAGAAACACCTCCCACATGTGAGAGTATTAAAATCCTAATGCTAAACTGCCGAAGCATTAGCAACAAAATGCCCAAGTTTGAAATGCTCATGAAAAGCAGCGAGGGTCATGTAACACTAGGTACAGAAAGCTGGTTGAAACCTCAAATTGGTAGAAACAAGATTTTTGGGGAAAATTTAAGTGCATATCGAAAGGATAGGAAAATGGGAAATGGAGGTGGTATATCTGTCGCCGTAGACAGGAAACTCAGATCCATTGAGATAGAAATTGGAGCTGCATGTGAGACTGCTGGGAAGGAGTCAGTATCAGGAGTGGGCGCAAAATGATAACTGGCTCCTTCTGTCGTCCACCAGAGTCATCTCCTGCTGTAACTTTCAGCACAAGGCATGAGCATGTAGAGGACTCTGCCTCAAGTTTAATACAGTAGGTGACCATCCACTGGATAGATATGCACCCAGTGGAACAGTTCGTAATGAGAGAGAACATCCATGGTATACAGTCACTTTAAAGAATCTTCGAAAGAAACAGAAATTACTGCATAATAGGTGTAAAACAAAGCGTACAGCTATATATAGAGAGCTGTTGAATGAAACGCAATTGGCTGTCAGGAGCACAATGCTTCATGATCTCTGTTGGGTTGCGGAAGAGCCAACACCGTGTTACTAGAGGAGGCCGAAATGCACGCGTTTTAGCTCACGCAGGTGGCGTGAGGAGGGAAGGACTATACTGACGTGAGGTCTGGAACATGACAAGGAATTATAATTCAGAAAGCGGACGTAGCTAGTTTGATACTTAACTGTAATCCATTAATGATGAACGTCGCTCTTGACGGTACATGCTTCACAATATTGTCTGTTCAGAATTGATTCTAATTACTGAATATGGCGCCTTGCTAGGTCGTAGCAAATGACGTAGCTGAAGGCTATACTAAACTATCGTCTCTGCAAATGAGAGCGTAAGTAGACAATGAACCATCGCTAGCAAAGTAGGCTGTACAACTGGGGCGAGTGCTAGGGAGTCTAGACTAGACCTGCCGTGTGGCGGCGCTCGGTCTGCAATCACTGACAGTGGCGACACGCGGGTCCGACGTATACTAACGGACCGCAGCCGATTTAAAGGCTACCACCTAGCAAGTGTGGTGTCTGGCGGTGACACCACACCCTCAATGACTACCGTAGCAGAATATTGTCAAGTTATCTTTCACAGAACCCAAAGAAATTCTAGACGTATGTAAAAGCTATTAGTGGCACCAAAGTTGGTGTCCAGTCCCTAGTGAATGAGACAGGGACTGAAACTAAGGGTAGCAAAGCAAAAGCTGAAAGCTTAACTCCGTTTTCAAATGTTCCTTTACAAAGGAGAATTGCCCAATTTAATCCTCGTACCACTGAAAAGTTGAATGAAATAAGTATTCGTCTCAGTGGTGTTGAGAAGCAGTTGAAATCGTTAAAACCGAACAACGCTCCAGGGCCCGATGGAATCCTTGTCAGATTCTATACTGAATTTGCGACTGAGTTGTCCCCTCTTCTAACTATAACCCATCGTAGATCCCTCGAACAAAAACCCATGCCCAGTTCTCGGAAGGAGGCACAGGAAATTTTTTTGGAAATTTGTGGTAAGGTCTTATGGGACCACACTGCTGAGGTCATCGGTCCCTACTCTTATGCACTACTCAATGTAACTTAAACTAACTTACGCTAAGGACAACACACCCACCAATGCCCAAGGGAGGACTCGAACCTCCGACGGAGGGAGCCACGCGGACCATGACAAGGCACCCTAGACCGCGCGGCTACCCCGTGCGGCTGGGTGGAGGATTCGGTTGACTTGTCGCCTTGTCATCAAACGTTTGCGGTTCCCATTCGAAAGCCTGCTAATAGAATAGTTGCGCAGAATCAAATTTTATTATAGGTGCCTTCCTTACACGTCACATAACCACGGCGCGGGATTAGCCGAGCGGTCTCCGGCGCTGCAGTCATAAACTGTGCGGCTGGTCCTGGCGGAGGTTCGAGTCCTCCCTCGGGCATGTGTGTGTGTGTTTGTCCTTAGGATAATTTAGGTTAAGTAGTGTGTAAGCTTAGGTACTGATGACCTTAGCAGTTAATTCCCACAATATTTCACACACATTTTTTGAACATAACCACGACGCCGTGTCTACGTTGCACTTCGTCTGCTTGCACCGTTCGCCGTTCCTATTTTACTTTGTTTTCACAGTTCAGTGCACCTTCTTCCTGTTTTTATGATTGATCTGTGTTCAGTTTCTGATGGGCTGTCCACTGAGCCCTCTTACCACTAAATCCGAGGGGGATGCGATCGGGAGTTTCTCTTGTAAGGACAGTCACTACAAACTTCATAATAAACAGCAAGGCTGTCGATAACCTGAAGCATGGTTTGAACAATGCGACTTACTCTTCCTATACACTCAGCAGTGCAAGGACGTAGCCAGTGTTCTGTCAAGTGGGCGGTCCGAATGTTAAAGAGGACCTTAAAAAGTTCCTTGTTTTCATTTATTCGGAAAACAGAGTTATTTATTTCTTAATTTCATGTACATAATTTGCATTTGGGAGGCCTTCATACAAATAGTATTTGGTCTAAGAAGTTAAACATGAAAAACTTTTCTTAAATATATTTCTTTATTTGGAAATATGGTAACTTCACTTTATTGCCAGACGAATTAAAACTCTGATATAATGAATTGTCTCTTTACTAACAAACCACAGCTCTTCTGATGTAAGTTTCACTATCGCAGAGCAAAAGAACCTTTACGTTTGGTTGAATAACTTATAATGTAAAAGGGTTTAAGCCTCTTTCGACGATTGCTATCTTTCTCTTGCTAAAATCCCGTATTTAAAGTCCTACTTTTCTGAAACCAAGCCGAAATTCCTTCAGCACATCAAAACATCCCAAGTTCATCAGTCAATCTGAAATTAAGTGTCTTTCATTTCTTTAAAATTCTTCAGTTTCCTTTGGTGATCAAGAACTCCTTTTTAGATTATTATTTCAACAGTCAACTTGAAGCTATAGCTACCATATTTATTTATAGAAGAATACAGAATACACAGATGTTATGAGCTACAGTTTTGGGACCTCAACATTGATTCACGTATTGATTTCAATTAGATTTGTAATGCATGGTACGTCACAAATGAGTTTCCATTTATCCGTGATAATAAGGTTATATAGTATTTGTGTGTTTGGAGCTTACAGGTGCTCAACGCCGAGGTTATCAACGAATATGGTTATACACTCTTTGATGCTAATAAACGACTCTTTGATGTACAACGTATGTTATCGTTTATAGGAGGCTTATTTACAAATGTGGTAAAGTTGTGACGCTTGGACTCACTGTTGAATGATATTACGAATAAGACATTTCACAGTACAATATCTTTCTTGGACTAAAAGTGGAACATATGATACGAGTATATCGCCGTTCCACAAGTGAGCCATTTTTATGCACAGATACATAGCACAAAATGACGATCGCTTGCTGTCTTCCAATGTAAATATCGCTGAACTGCGAATATTGTCTAAATCCTACGCGAACCAACATTAAAATCAAATACAGTCTGCCCGGGAAATAAATAACTATTCCCAAAATCAAGATAAGCACTGGTACAAAAGCAACGAAAAAAATATTTTTTTTATAATTTTTTCTACAACTTAAAAACGTAACAGTTTGAAAATAATCATAGAACATCTGAAAACGCTTCAGTTATTACGGTGTTACAGGAGTGTAAATAGATATGGACGAAAGATATGCGTGAGGAAAGGGGGAGTGGGGGAGGGAGGGTGGAGATGCAGGGCGCACTTGATTCACACGAATTCAAGCAGCCCTCTAAAAATCTTGTAGAAACGAACGAACTATAGAACATGCTATCATCACATACCCCTTCCGCTCTCCACAAACCCCACCCCTTCTTTCCAATCGGGACCGGTTTTCATAACTGAGTATGACCAGATCAGGCGACAGTGTGCCATTTGGGCTAGTCATTACAGTATTTTGAGGAATTTTTTCAAAGAAATGCAACCATCGACATTTGGGCAATATTTTTGTTGATCATGGCGACCTTTTGGCAATACAGGCAAATCCAAATGTATTTTTATGCAGTGGTTTTTATTTAATGTTATTTGTAGTTACGTTATCGCTCCGAAAGCTTGTGTAATACTGTTATATTGCAATCCCAAAGTTCTACCAGTCTCCAAATAGTGCTAGCATTAAAATGATATAAATAGGTAATTAGACTATCATAGCAGTACGTGCATATTTTTAACTTCCCATAACAGTAATGGATGAATCAAAATTGGTTTTTCCTCTTCCTTTTTTGTCCCAAACTTACCTGTAATTAGAAACTGTCACTGTGTAGAACAAATGTCATAAACGGCAGCACTTACATTAAATTCAGTTGTAAGCAAGAACTGAACTGATTTAAAAAAAACAACACAACTAAGCCCAAGTAAGCCCAAAAATGTGCAGTAGTTGGTCTTGGATAACGTATGGGTGGGTGATAACAGATAGTGCTATCATTTTATCGATAATTTAAACCTATCGATGGCCTTGTAGACTTTCGACAGTGCATATTCACTTTTAGTCATGTGATTGAAAATTAAATATCTTTCAATATCGCTTCACGGCAGCTAGGTCGTGTGTGGTTTCATTTTGGTGATTGGAAGAGGGGGGGGGGGGGGGGGAGAGTCCGGATCATCTGGACCCGCCCCTTTGGGTACGTCCTTCAGTAGTATGAGTTAGCAAGAAGAGTCGGTATTGGGCCATGTACGGCTATAATTTTAATTGTGGTCACTGGTGTCGTGGGGTCGAATCATTCACGTCTTACTGATGTGTAGTAAATTATGATCTTAAACTACGTTACAGGATAACGAATATCAAATAGCAGCCGATAACGTGTAAACAGCAGTGGAAGGCAGTAGAGTCCCTAACAATTTGACAGTCCATCGGAACCAACAAGTCCGACCTGTAGCTAAATTTTACTAAGTATAAGATTTTACAAAACTTTTCTGTCACGTGAAGTATATTATCGAGTCTAAGCTTTTTTTTATTTTTTTTTTAAATTTGTGGCAACGTCTTATGGGACCAAACTGCTGAGGTCATCGGTTACTAAGCCTACACGCTACTTAACCTACACTCACGCTCATAAATTAAGGATAATGCTGATACATGATGAAACAACGCTCTGGTGGCGGGTTTGCGGGTTTAAATCACCATGGGGTATGACCATGCGGTGCATTTGACATTCGGTCGTCGCACGGTGGCGCTGGCAACAGTCCACATACGCAGAGGTGTGTTGGTGCATGTCAGAGTACGGTGAAGCGAGTAAGTGTGCAGACGTTTTCAGACTTACTAATGGTGGTTGTGTGTTGAGAACGGCACAAAGAACACATATTGATGACGTTATGAGGGGTAGAATACTAGGGCGACTGGAGGCTGGTCGAACACAGCAGGTCGTAGCACGAGCCCTCTGTGTGCCACAAAGTGTGATTTCAAGATTATGGCAACGATTCCAGCAGACAGGAAACGTGTCCAGGCGCTACAGTACGGGACGTCCACAGTGTACAACACCACAAGAAGACCGATACCTCACCAGCAGTGCCCGAAGACTGCCACGGAGTACTGCAGGTAGCCTTGATCGGGACCTTACTGCAGCCACTGGAACCGTTGTCTCCAGACACCCAGTCCACAGACGAGTGAACAGTCATGGTTTATTCGCCCGGAGACCTGCAAGGTGCATTCCACTGACCCCTGGTCAGAGGAGAGCCCGTAAAGCCTAGTGTCAAGAACACAGCACATGGTCATTGGAACAGTGGTCCCAGGTTATGTTCACGGACGAGTCCAGGTATATTCTAAACAGTGATTCTCACCGGGTTTTCACCTGGCGTGAACCAGGAACCAGATCATCATCATCATCATCATCAGTTATCTGCTATATTAGCAGGTCCTTTGCCTCTCCATTTTCTGCGATCCATTGCTTCCTTCTTAAGGCTGCTGTATGTTGTACCGTCCATCATGTCATCCAGTATCTGGAATCTCTTCCTTCCTCGCTTTCTTTTCCCTTCTACATAACCTTCTAAAACTGTTTTTATCAGTCCGTCATTCTTTCTTAATATATCCCAATCCAATTTCTTTTTCTTCTTTTTATTACATCTAGTAACTGCCTTTTCTCTCCCACTCTTCTCAGTACCTCTTCATTTTTTACTCTGTCCATCCAACTTATTCCTTCCATCTTCCGCCATGTCCAGATCTCAAAAGCCTCCAGCCTTTCTCTGTCTTTTTTCCTCATAGTCCATGTTTCAGCGCCATATTGAAGAACACTCCATACAAGACATTTTATGAGTCTCTTTCTCAGTTCTCTGTCCATACCGCTGCAGAAGATTCTCCTTTTCTTATAAAACGCCTCTTTTGCCATTGCTATCCTTGTTTTAATTTCTGTGGTGCACTTCCAGTCGGTGTCTATCCTGCTTCCAAGATACTTAAAATTTTGCACCTGTTCTAGTTTTTCTCCATTCAGCACAATTTTTAGTTCCTTATTTCCTCCTATTGCCAATACTTTTGTTTTATTTGTGTTAATTTTCATTCCATATTTTTTTCCGTTAGTTGCAATGGTGTCCACCAAATCCTGTAATTCTTTTTCCCCTGTGGCTAGAAGGACCATGTCATCAGCAAATCTCAAGCACCCTACTCTTCTTCCTCCAATTTCTACTCCTTTGTCATCTAATGAGCATTGGTCAATCATATTTTCCAAGTACAGGTTGAAAAGAGTAGGTGATAAACAGCATCCTTGTCTTACTCCTTTCCCTAGTCTGATCCAGTTCGTACTTTCTCCTCTCACTTTAACTGAAACTTTTTGATTAAGGTACAATGAGTTTATAAGTCTTCTGGTTTTCCAGTCCACTCTCTTTTCCCTGATAATAGTCGCCAGCTTGTCCCAAACCACATTGTCAAATGCCTTTTCTAAATCGATGAAGCACATATATAGGTCTCTTCCTTTTTCAATAAACCTTTCTCCTAAGATTCGTAGGAGCCCTATTGCATCTCTGGTGCCCGTATTCCGTCTAAAGCCAAACTGCTCCTCGCCGAGATTCTCCTCTATTACTTTTTCAAGTCTTTTATTAATTATTCTTAACATCACTTTGGCTGCATGTGAAATGAGGCTGATTGTCCTGTGCTCGCTGCATTTCTTGGTTCCTTGTTTTTTCGGCAATGGAATCATTACTGTTGTCAAAAAGTCCTCAGGCCATTCACCACTGTCATATATTTTATTACATAACCTCAATATTTCTCTTATTCCATTGTGGTTCAAGCATTTTAGTATTTCTCCCGGTATTGTATCTGTACCTACTGCTTTGCCATTTTTCATTGCAGCAATAGCAGACTTTACTTCTTCCATTATGATGGTCGGTCCTTTCTCTTTATCACTTACACTGTTGTGTGATTCAAGTTCCAGAGTTTCTGGTTTGCTATTTGTGTCATATAGCTCTTTTATATATTCTTCCCATCTCTGGAGGACATCGTCACGATCTTTATACACTACCTCTTCGTCTTTACTCAAAATTTCCATAGTAGCACTTCCTGCTCTGTTTTGTTCCCATGTCATAGTCTTTACTCTGTTGTATAGTAAGTCGTATCTTCCTTTCCTGTCCAGTTCTTCAATTTCATCACATTCCTCTTTTAGCCATTTTTTCCTAGCCTGCTCTGTTTCTCTTCGCAGTTCGTTATTTAACCTTCGGTATCTCTTTCTTGCATCTTCAGTGTTCTTGTTTTTCAATTTTCTTCTCTCCTCCATCTTGGAAATCATTTCTTGTGTGACCCATGGTTTTTTTGACCTTTTCCCTTTTACATATCCTATATTTTGCTGTCCTGCTTTAATGATTCCTTCTTTCAGCATATTCCAGTACTCGTTGGCATTATCAGGTGCTTCTTTGTCTCGTAATGTGTTTAGAAAGTCCCGAGACAGCATTTCTGTAATTTGTTCTTTGTTGGACCTTATCTTCTCTAGATCCCATTTCTTCACCATTGTCGCCTTTTTCGGTTTTTTCATTCTTATTTCTATTTCTGCCATAAGTAAGTTGTGGTCACTATTAATATCTGCACCTGGTAATGTGTGCACCTTCTTGATTCCATTCCTGTATCTTTCTTCTACCAGTATAAAATCGATTTGGTTTCTATATTTATCCCCTGGTGATTTCCAAGTGTAGAGCCTCCTCTTATGGTTCTTGAACCATGTGTTTGCCACTATCAGCTGCCTTTCCCTGCAGAAGTTAATTAACCATTCACCTCTGTCATTTCTCTTTCCAAGACCATGACTGCCTACTATGTTTCCCTCTTTCCCTTCTCCCACAATGGCGTTCCAGTCTCCCATTACTATTTTGCAGCATTTTTTATTTTCGTCCATTATTCTCTCTATTACATTGTACGTTTCCTCTACAATTTGGTCATCATGTTCTGAAGTTGGCATATACACCTGGACAATCAGTAAATCTTTTTGTGCTCCTTTCAGCCTTACACCAATAACCCGGTCATTTGCATAGTCTATATATTCCTTTATCATAATCATTCCTACTCCATTAATTCCTTTTACTTCTCCTCCTGAGTAGTAGAATACATATTCATCTGACTGCAACTCTCCATGTCCATTCCATCTTACTTCAGCAACTCCTACGAGGTCCATATGATTCTTTTCCATCTCTCTTTTAAGGTTTTCTAGTTTTCCTGCTTGTAGCAGAGTTCTGACATTCTAGGTACCAATTCTCGTTTTGATTTTTTGCCACCTTTCAAGTTGTCCCCCCCCCCCCCCCCCCCCGGAGATCCGAATGGGGGACTATTTTACCTCCGGACACTGATTTAACATTAGAGGAAGCCATTTTTTGTGCATAAAATGGAGACTGCATTATGCAGGGAAGATAATCTGCGGTGGTATTCCGTTGCCTTCCGCAGTTCTGGAGGCCGCCCCTAACATGGGATACAGACGCCTTTTGCAGCCGCCCGCTCCGGGTCAGACGCTGCATGAGAAGTATAGGTTGGAAAATGAAAGACCCCTAGCCCTCGAAACCTAATAGCGTCAGGGTCGGAAAAGAACAAGAGCTGGCCGATGGTGGCCAGATAGGAAAGATAAGAGTGAGGAGCCTGGCATAAGTAAGTGGAAGCAATGCCAGGACTCAGCTCGGGGCCCCGTGGTCGCCAGCCAGGAACCAGCCAGGAACCAGATATTAACCCCTTAATGTCCTTGAAAGGGCTCTGTATGGAGGCCGTGGTTTGATGGCGTGGGGTGGGATTATGATTGGTGCACGTACACGAGGAACTGTAACAGGCAGGGTGTATCGGAATGTCATTTTGCACCAGTATGTCCGCCTTTTCAAGGGTGCAGTGCGACCCACCTTCCTCCTGATGGATGATAACGCACGGTCCCACCGAGCTGCCATCGTGGAGGAGTACCTTGAAACAGAAGATATCAGGCGAATGGAGTGGCCTGCCTGTTCTCCAGACCTAAACCCCATAAAGCACGTCTGGGATGCTCGCGGTCGACCTATCGCTGCACGTCTTGAAACCCCTAGGACACTTCAGGAGTTCCGACAGGCACTGGTGCAAGAATGGGAGGTTATACCCCAGCAGCTGCTCGCCTACCTGATCCAGAGTATGCCAACCCGTTGTGCGGCCTGTGTACGTGTACATGGTGATCATATCCCATATTGATGTCGGGGTACAAGCGCAGGAAACAGTGGCGTTTTGTAGCACATGTGTTTCGTGACGGTTTTCTCAACTTATCACCAATACCGTGGACTTACAGATCTGTGTCGTGTGTGTTCCCTATGTGCCTATGTTATTAGCACCAGTTTTGTGTAGTACCACGTTGTGTGGCACCACATTTTGTAATTATCCTTAATTTATGAGCATGAGTGTAACTTAAACTCACTTACACACCCATGCCCGAGGGAGGACTCGAACCTGCGGGAGGACGGGTAGGGGGGGGGGGGGGTCGAATGAGCCGCATGAAGCGTGACAAAAGGCGCCCTAGACCGCGCAGCTCTCTAAGCTTTTTGTATTTACATATATTGGCTACTGTTGGTACTTCTGTATGGCATCGGTGGTTATTGTCGCTTATTAAATTGCTGTCTGTGATTCTGTAATATATGTTTGTATTTTAGCGTATTTGTGAATGCTTGTTGGTCCTTTTTCACATCAGTGAATGGTGTCCAATATATTTTAGTTTATGTTTACATGTTAACGAATTTCTCACAGCATATGTTTTAGTTGTGTCAACGATGCCATATGGTTACAAAGTTGCTTTATGTAATCTACGAAATTAGTTTATTAACCGTTTAATCCTTACTGCTAATTTTATCTTTGCCTATGTAATGTTTTTGTTACGTCTCTGTTTATCCGTTATCGTAATTTAAGATTTCAATAAAATTTTCTATATACTTCGATAAAGATGGAAGCTGAAGAAATGAATTTGAATTTGTACCACGACTGGGACTTGAACCCTGATCTCCTAACGAGCAGGAGACCTGGCTTCTAGTCCCGGCCGTCCCACAAATTTTAATTCATTGCTTCATCTTCCATCCTTATCGAAGATAAAGTTGAGACTCATAATACGTCTCCGGAAAAATTTATTCCATCAGACCAATCTTCTATATAATTTCTGCTTTTAAGGTCAGTTTATTCGTTTAGTGTGTTCTGAGGTTGCTTTAATGTGCGCATATATATTTCCATCTCTGGTTCGACACGTTTACATAAAACAGTATTTAAAACTTCTCAATAAGCAGCAATTGAAGAACGTCTTGTAATTTTGCTTGTTCCAATAATAGCTATGGTTCTATGCTTTTATCCAACACCTGGTCGATCGTGCTTGACTAAGTGTTTTAATATTTTATATTTGCAATGTCTGTAGAAATGTTGTTAGTTTTGCTGTAATTTGTCACTTCTATGTTTTTATTGATAAGATTGTGGTTGACCTTTCTTGACATGCATCATATTACGGCGATTATTTTAAGACGCTTGGGTTTGCTCTTTCATTTTTCTTGAATGTTTACAGATCATAAAAGCATTTAAGAATGTTCATCTTTTGTAAGTCTTAAATTCTTGCCAGTTTCACTTCAAAACAGCCAAGTTGCCTTTACCTCTTCTTCGGCTAAAGCCCGCTAATAGCCAACGTCAATCCTCCGTTTGCCTCTGACTGCTCGCCCTTTGCAGTGGAACTTCAGCTGTCTGCCTGGACCCGTAACTCCTTCATCTGGAAAACCACATAACTAACTCTGAAATATTTTCATCAGCCCATTACTTATCCAGCATACAAGTTAAGTTATAACAACACTGTGCCCTGCTAGACACGGTGCTGTTGGATGTGGTATGACCTTGCATTTCTCTGACCTTTGAACTGGCTTACCCAACCAGTTAAGGGGGGATCTACTGCTTAACGTGGACTCGGCGTTTTTCACGTGTACAAACATTGCTGAAGATGGAACAAGTGCTTAGAAACTGATTACAGCTATATTCATCTACTTAGTGTATATCTACATACATATTCCGCAAGCCACCATAAGATATTTCGCGGAAGGTACCTTGTACCAGTGACAGTCATTTCCTTTTCTGTTCCACTCGCAAATGAAACGAGGGAAAAGCGACTGTCTGTATGTTCCTGAAAGATTCCTGATTTCTTTTATTTTGTCTACGTTGTCCTTACTCGTGAGCTACGTTGGTAACAAGAGAATCGTTCTGCAGCCTGTCGTAAACAGGAATTTTCTACACTTTCTCAGCAGTGTTTTGTGAGAAACCCCGCGAGTGACTGCGGGTCTAAACCAGATCTTTGGTACTGTATCTGGTACTTAACACCTGTGCCATTTCCTTGTTTTGTTTTTAGTACAAAACTTTATACAATAAATGAACAGTCACATTACAGTAACACGAATAAAGCTATTTCGCAAATTTTGTACACTCTGAAGCACTTTAACGTGTCTTCGGTGTAAACTTTTTATAAGAAAATTAGGTCGATTAATGAGTGAGGTCTTTGGTGACTGCTATGTAGGAGACGTCTTATGATGAACACGAAAGTTTCATCTTCCGCTGAACATGACTGTGAGAAATCCGAAAAAGAAGAGAATCTAAGCGTTTGAGGTGTGGTGCTATACAAGGATGTTGAAAATTACGTCGATTGATAATAAAGAAAATGAGGAGACTACGCATAGTGTGTAAACGAACATATGGAGAAGGGGCAAGATGACAGTACATGTGATATGACATTGTGAAATAAGTTTCATGGTACTAGATGTGACCGTGGAGAGCAAAAATTGTAGGGGAAGGCAGAAACTGGAATATATCCCACGAATAATAGAAGATGTCGTGTGCAAGTGCTTCTCCGACATGAAGGCGGTGGCACAGGAGAGTAAATCGTGGCGGCGGAATCAAACCAGACAGAAGACTGATGAAAAAAAAAGAAAAAAAAACAGAGGAAAGTGTCATTCCACTCCAGAACGAGAGAAAATTCTTACTTGGTTTGCTATTCTTTGCAGCTTTACGGGGACCTCGTGCCAATGAGACGCAAATGCTAACTACTTGTTTTCGGAGAATGTAATGCAGTCAGACATCAGATTCGCTAGCAACGATGAGTATGCCAAAAATATGTTGGTAACGATGAGGTAGTTAAATGGTTTTCCGCAGACAAAAATTAATCCGGCAGATAACACCAACCAGCCTTCAAGGCGTGACTCATTGCATTTTGATCAGATTGTCTAAAACTGCGACGTCTGTTTGTTTACTGACTCATAACGAGAAAACAGGTTTTTTATTTCAAAACATGTTATGGAATTCACAGAATCATAGCGTAGTTGATACTGCACGTAGTGCGTAATATCGATGAGGCCCAAACAAGTGGACGCTCCGTGCTGATGGTGCTATTTTAATTTCTGTTGTTTGAATATTAAATTTTGGTGGTTGGCATTATATTTCTTATTATGATTTCATTTCGAGATCTTTTGAACTAAAGCTTATTCTACATCTACATCTACATCTACATTGATACTCCGCAAGCCACCCAACGGTGTGTGGCGGAGGGCACTTTACGTGCCACTGTCATTACCTCCCTTTCCTGTTCCAGTCGCGTATGGTTCGCGGGAAGAACGACTGTCTGAAAGCCTCCGTGCGCGCTCTAATCTCTCTAATTTTACATTCGTGATCTCCTCGGGAGGTATAAGTAGGGGGAAGCAATATATTCGATACCTCATCCAGAAACGCACCCTCTCGAAACCTGGCGAGCAAGCTACACCGCGATGCAGAGCGCTTCTCTTGCAGAGTCTGCCACTTGAGTTTATTAAACATCTCCGTAACGCTATCACGGTTACGAAATAACCCTGTGACGAAACGCGCCGCTCTTCTTTGGATCTTCTCTATCTCCTCCGTCAAACCGATCTGGTACGGATCCCACACTGATGAGCAATACTCAAGTATAGGTCGAGCGAGTGTTTTGTAAGCCACCTCCTTTGTTGATGGACTACATTTTCTAAGCACTCTCCCAATGAATCTCAACCTGGTACCCGCCTTACCAACAATTAATTTTATATGATCATTCCACTTCAAATCGTTCCGCACGCATACTCCCAGATATTTTACAGAAGTAACTGCTACCAGTGTTTGTTCCGCTATCATATAATCATACAATAAAGGATCCTTCTTTCTATGTATTCGCAATACAAGATTAATTGTTGTAGCTTCACAGTATCATAAGATGATTCTCTGGATTCACTGTCTGATTACACCTACGACTACCTACAACTTATTTCCACATTACATATCTACATCTAAGCCTGTGTTCCGTAAGCTGCTTTTTTGTTTCAAAAAATGTTCAATCTTATGGGACTTAACTGCTAAGGTCATCAGTCCCTAAGCTTACACACTACTTAACATAAATTATGCTAAGGACAAACACACACACCCATGCCCGAGGGAGGACTCGAACCTCCGCCGGGATCAGCAGCACAGTCCATGACTGCAGCGCCATAGACCGCTTGGTTAATCCCGCGCGGCTTTCTGGTTTCGTTCACTAGTGATTATATGCACTTCTCTCATATCACATCCTGAAATCTATACACCAAGGCAGTCAGTCGCAGTATTTGTTTGCTTCTGAAAAACTTTTTACTCAGTAACTGACGAAGGCGTATTAATGTAAGAAAGATCATGTGGAGTATCAGTCAAAATCTGAGACTGGAGAGAGAGTTTCTTAGTAGGGAGGACGTAACATGTTATCTTGGACTGCGAGTCATCGGCAGATGTAGAAGCAACTTTAGGTGTGTCCAGGTAAATGTGTTGGAACTTTTCATGTTGTATTGTAACGAACTAGCGGACAATATTAATAGTAACCTCAGTCAATTGAGATTCAGGTGTACTATGTGAAAAAAGCTGCATAAATATTCACTAATATCTTGACAGGCTTTCAATGTGGGTCAAAGCTGGGGAACTTGCTTTAAATGTTGGTAAAAGCGGAAACTTGTAATCCTATGATTATGTTAGGAGTTTCAGCGAAAATATGGCCACCCTATACGACCTGAACTCTTCTAGCAACTACTTGCAAGGTGAATTTTAAGGAGGCGTGTCAGCAGAATTTTGGGTTCTGCGATCAGTTTGAAACCTATTGTTAACACAGTTTGTATGAGTAAGTTTGATATCTTTTGTTTGTATATTTTTCCTATCTCAAAGTACAGTTTAGTGATCACTGAGATGTAGGCACAGCATTCACACAAAAAACGGGATTAGCATGGTCTCTCTCTCTCTCTCTCTCTCTCTCTCTCTCACACACACACACACACACACACACACACACACGCACACACACACACACATATATATATATATATATGCACACCGTAAGATAAGTTTTTCGCTACAGTGACGAAAGTACTGAATCACATTCAGAAATATGCTTTGTTTTTACGGTTACGCGAAGAAAACTGTCGAAGAAGAGGAGTATTTTTTTCACTTTAACAACTAGAGAATGATTCTATATTGTTGTCGTAGACAAAATTTGTATTTGTCGAAATAAAATGATTCTCATGTGACCACGGATACAAGAGGTAAAAAAAAAAAAAACGGGTTTCCAAGTTTGCTGGAGTGGATAACGATTACCGTCATAGAGATACGGCATCTGCGTAAATGAAATGAGTACTTGAAAACTGTCCAATCACAGTCACGAAAGGCAGATAATATTTCTTGTCACATGGATGTCTTTTTTTCACTGATATCAGGGAATGCATTTTACTTGTGTACCCACCACTGCCGTTAAGATTCTTTTTCTAATTTAACGTACTGCTCGATATCTGATTTCATCATCATTAGTCTACTGCAATAATGTGTAAAATAGTCATTTTAGCGCCAGGTCATCACAATATGCAGTTATTTTAAAGCACTGTAGACTTTTTATTTTCTAACATCGTTGATATGTTTTGCAATTTACACAGGCTGATTCAAAATTCCTATTACAGACTTACAGAGGGTGCAGAGGGGACTTGGCAGTCGTAGTTTTGATAAGGAACGCACGTCCGGACCTGCGCCCTTGGCATGTAAAATCAGTTTGAGTATCGAATCACTTCCAAATCTCCCACTTCACAGTACGCACTCATCGGAGCCGATGTCATGGGCAATGTTTCGAGTACTTGTTCTCGGCTGCTTTTCCACGTGACGAAGGACGCCATCTTCAAAGTTGAGAGTGCAGCGGCGTCCTTGGAGCACCGGAGTGCCGAAGGCAGCCAACACCCCCGCCCCCTTACGCCGCTCACTTTCGAACGTATCGATTTATTCCCGGCAGTCTTTGTTGAAGTCGGACGAAGTTTGGTGTGGGTACCTGTTGTCATGTCCTAGTTCATGAACCACGGGCAACGTATGAGTGGCCAGGTAAGTGGTCCTGACAGTCAGGATACCAGTTACCTTGGAATAAGGCTGGGCATCTCGGACATATTCTGAGTCGTGGTCACCTTAGTGCTCAGACGGCAAAGACTACCAAACCACCGGTTAGTCCCTCAGCCGTTAGGGGTAAAACCCAATGGGACTCGGGGCAAGTAAGGCTAGCAACCTGCTTCCCTGGTACTTGAAATATGATGCTGGCAACAATCAGAGCAAAATGCCTCGGACCTTTGGAGGTGGCGGAGACCCACCTCCAATTGATGAACCAGGGACTACTACGATACGACTCGGCAAACGAATGGTAACGAGATGGGGAGCTGTTAATATCAAATGGGGGCTACTCTGGGAAGAAGGTAGAGTTGGCAGAGGTTGCAAGTAAGATGGGCTTGGACATTTTAGCTCTTAGTGACATTCGGGTAAGGGGTGATAACGAAGAAGAAGTGAGAGAATACAAGGTTTACCTGTCAGGAGTCAAAGCAGGAATAGCACAATGGGGTGTAGGGCTTTACATCAGGAAAGAAATGGAATCCAGCGTAGTTGCAGTAAGATACGTAAACGAAGGACTGATGTGGATAGATTTGACAGTGTCTAACAAGAAAATTAGGATTGTGTCAGTATATTCGCAATGTGAAAGGACATATCAAGATAAGATGGATAGTTTTTATGAGGCACTCAGTGACATAGTTGTTAGAGTAAAGGACAAGGACAGTGTTCTGCTCATGGGCGATTTTAATGCCAGGATTTGAAATCGAATAGAAGGGTATGAAAAGGTTATGGGTAAATTTGGAGAGGATATGGAGGCCAACAGGAACGGGAAACAACTCTTGGATTTCTGTGCCAGTATGGGCTTAGTAATCACAAACTCATTTTCTAAACATAAGAACATTCACCGGTATACGTGGGAAGGCAGGGGAACCAGATCTGTCATTGACTATATAATAACAGATCAGGAATTAGGAAGGCTGTGAGGGACACACGTGTATTCAGGGTATTCTTTGATGACACTGATCACTATTTAATCTGCAGTGAAATTGGTATTGTGAGGCCGAAAGTGCAGCAAGTCAGGTCCATATGAAGGAGGATAAGAGTGGAGAAACTTCAGGATAAGGAAATCAGGCACAAGTACATAACAGTGATCTCAGAAAGGTACCAGTTAGTTGAGTGAAGTCAATTACAGTCATTGGAAAAGGAATGGACAAGGTACAGGGACACAGCACTAGAAGTGGCTAAAGAATGTCTTGGAACAATAGTGTGTAAAAGTAGGATGAAGTAAACATCTTGGTGGAATGACACAGTCAAGGCAGCCTGTAAAAGGAAAAAGATGGCGTATCAAAAATGGCTACATACTAAAACTCAGGTAGACAGAGAAAGGTATGTTGAAGAAAGAAACAAAGCCAAACAGATAATTGCAGCATCCAAGAAGAAATCTTGGGAAAACTTTGGAAACAGGTTGGGGACTACGGCTCAAGCTGCTGGAAAACCATTCTGGAATGTAATTAGCAGTCTTCGAAACGGAGGTAAGAGGGAAATGACAAGTATTATGGACAGGTCAGGAAAACTGCTGGTGAATCCTGTTGATGCTTTGGGCAGATGGAGGGAATATTTTGAAGAGTTGGTCAATGTAGGTGAAAATACGATGAGTAATGTTTCAGATTTCGATGTACAATGGGATAGGAATGATGATGGAAATAGGATCACATTTGAGGAAGTGGAGAAAATGGTCAATATATTGCAGTGCAATAAAGCGGCTGGGGTGGATGAAATTAAGTCGGAACTCATGAAATACAGTGGAATGTCAGGTCTTAAATGGCTACACAGGATAATTGAAATGGCCTGGGAGTCGGGACAGGTTCCATCAGACTGGACGAAAGCACTAGCCACACCAATCTTTAAACATGGAAACAGAAAAGATTGTAACAACTACAGAGGTATCTCTTTAATCAGCGTTGTGGGTAAATTATTCTCAGGTATTGTTGAAAGGAAAGTGCGAGTATTAGTTGAGGACAAATTGGATGAAAATCAGTGTGGGTTTAGGCCTCTTAGAGGTTGTCAGGACCAGATCTTTAGCTTACGGCAAATAATGGAGAAGTGTTACGAGTGGAACAGGGAATTGTATCCATGCTTTATAGATCTAGAAAAGGCATATGATCGGGTTCCTAGAAGGAAGGTATTGTCTGTTCTACGAGATTATGGAATCGGAGGCAAACTTTTGCAAGCAATTAAAGGTCTTTACATAGATAGTCAGGCAGCAGTTAGAGTTGACGGTAAAATGAGTTCATGGTTCAGAGTAGTTTCAGGGGTAAGACAAGGCTGCAATCTGTTTCCACTGTTGTTCATATTATTTATGGATCATATGTTGAAAACAATAGACTGGCTGGGTAAGATTAAGATATGTGAACACAAAATAAGCAGTCTTGCATATGCGGATGACTTAGTTGTGATGGCAGATTCGATTGAAAGTTTGCAAAGTAATATTTCAGAGCTAGATCAGAAATGTAAAGACTATGGTATGAAGATTAGCATCTCCAAAACGAAAGTAATGTCAGTGGGAAAGAAATATAAACGGATTGAGTGCCAAATCAGGCAGGTGGACGGTTTCAAGTACTTAGGATGCATATTCTCACAGGATGGCAACGTAGTGAAAGAACTTGAAGCGAGGTGTAGCAAAGATAATGCAGTGAGCGCTCAGCTACGATCTACTCTCTTCTGCAAGAAGGAAGTCAGTACCAAGACTAAGTTATCTGTGCACCGTTCAATCTTTCGACCAACTTTGTTGTATGGGAGCGAAAGCTGGGTGGATTCAGGTTAACTTATCAATAAGGTTGAGGTTACGGATATCAAAGTAGCTAGGATGATTGCAGGTACTAGTAGATGGGAAAAAAAGCAGTAGGGTGTCCACAATGAGGAAATCAAAGAAAAACTGGGAATGAACTCTATAGATGTAGCAGTCAGGGCGAACAGGCTTAGATGGTGGGGTCATGTTACACGCATGGGAGAAGCAAGGTGACCCAAGAGACTCATGGATTCAGCAGTAGAGGGTAGGAGGAGTCGGGGTAGACGAAGGAGAAGATACCTGGATTCGGTTAAGAATGATTTTGAAGTAATAGGTTTAACATCAGAAGAGGCACCAATGTTAGCACGGAATAGGGGATCATGGAGGAATTTTATAAGGGGGACTATGCTCCAGACTGAAACCTGAAAGGCATAATCAGTTTTAAAAGATGATGATGAAACAGCAGTTGACCGGCGTTGCCTGGTGAAACGTTGTTGTGATGCCTCGTGTAAGGAGGAGAAATGCGTACCGTCACGTTTCCGACTTTGATAAAAGTCGGATTGTAGCCTATCGCGATTGCGGTTTATCGTATCGCGACATTCCTGCTCGCGTTGGTCGAGATCCAATGACTGTTAGTAGAGTACGGAATCGGTGGGTTCTGGAGGGTAATACGGAACGCCGTGCTGGATCCCAACGGCCTCGTATCACTAGCAGTCGAGATGACAGGCATCTTATCCGCATGGCTGTAACGGATCGTGCAGCCACGTCTCGATCCCCGAGTCAACGGATGGAGACGTATGCAAGACAACAACCATCTGCACGAACAGTTCGACGACGTTTGGAGCAGCATGGACTATCAGCTCGGAGACCACGGCTGCGGTTACCCTTGACGCTGCATCATAGACAGGAGCGCCTGCGGTGGTGTACTCAACGTCGAACATGGGTGCACGAATGGCAAAACGCCATTTTTTCGGATGAATCAAGGTTCTGTTTACAGCATCATGATGGTCGCATCCGCGTTTGGCGACATCGCGGTGAATGCACATTGGAAGCGTGTATTCGTCATCGCCATCTGGCGTATCACCCGGCGTGATGGTATGTGGTGCCATTGGTTACACGTCTCGGTCACCTCTTGTTCTCATTGGCGGCACTTTGACCAGTGGTCGTTACATTTCAGATGTGTTACGACCCGTGGCTTTACCCTACATTCGATCCCTGCGAAACCCTACATTTTAGCAGGATGATGCACGACTTCATGTTGCAGGTCCTGTACGTGCCTTTCTGGATACAGAAAATGTTCGACTGCTGCCGTGGCCAGCACGTTCTCCAGATCTCTCACCAATTGAAAACGTCTGGTCAATGGTGGCCAGGCAAATGGCTCGTCACAGTACGCCAGTCACTACTCCTCATGAACTGTGGTATCGTGTTGGAGCTGCATGGGCAGCTGTACCTTTACACGCCATCCAAGCTCTGACTCTATTCCCAGGTGTATCAAGGCCTTTATTCCGGCCAGAGGTGGTTATTCTGGGTACTGATTTCTCGGGATCTGTGCATCCAAATTGCATGAAAATGTAATCACATGTCAGTTCTAGTATAATATATTTGCCCAATGAATACCCGTTTATCATCTGCATTTCATCTTGGTGTAGCAATTTTAATGGCTAGTAGTGTAGAATACGCAGCAGTAGCGTGGGAAATGCGGCTTCGGGATGCTGCAGAGGGTGCAGAACCGAGCGCTCATGCTCGCTCTGTGCCTTCCCAGAAGATATAGCTCGCAACTGCTGCACCGGGACACTGGCATCTCGCTTTTGCGCGAGAGATTCAAGCAGACTCTACCCCAGTTCTACGTCAAGGCGGAACATTCCCGGAAGAGGCTCATTCAGAACTTGGGCCACTGAATACACCGCAGGCCGACCATGCGTTGGTCTGAACTGCTGAGGGCGTAGACACCCCCTACAGCAGCCTGAGGACGACACAGAAGCCGACCAAACAAGAGGAAAATCCCCAAAGAGAGGCAAAACTGCACCAGTAATAAGAAGTGACGCAGGAATACTGTACTAAGCGGTTAGCCTGGGCAACAGTGAAGCTCAGGATAGGCTTGTCATTTTCAGCGAACAGCGAACAAAGCCCTCTTCTAAGTTCGTGTGCGTGCCAGGGGGTGGGGGATATGAAAGTGATCCGATCTTCAAGCTCATTTTATATCCAAACGGAACATTTCCGCACATGAGTTCCTTGCCAAAATTTCATCTGCAAGTCCCCTCTACAACCCCCAGAAGTCTAAAACAAGAATTTTGAGTCACCGGCATTACATCACCTTCCTCACGCCTGTGTGCTTCATCTGATCACGATAGAAAAGAACTCGATTGAACCCTGGGTACCCTAACGATGGAGTTCTCGCTGTGAGATACGTATCGGAAGTAAAAGCCTGAAAACCGAAGTACGAATGGTCCATAAACTTTTATTAATGAAATATGTATCTTTCACTGTGTCTGTTGCCATTCATTTATAACTTGAAATATAAGAATTCGGTTTTTGATATGTCTGTTTATTGTAAAAAAAAAAAAAAAAAAAAAAAGCATCTGCATCTGTTAGAAAGCAAAAAGCAAGGTTTCACACTACAAAACAAAAAATCGATTGTTGTTAACTTGTAAGTATATAAAGCGAATATGTTGTTTTTTTTCATTTTTTATCAGACTGTCTGTCTGTTTGTACGTCCGTATGTTAAGACCCCTTTCTCTCATGAACGGTTGGACGTAGAAAGTTGAAATTTATGTCACGGTTAAGATCAGTAGTCCTTTGGTGGTGTAAAAATGTTAAGCTTCTATGTCAGTGTAATCTAAAGATGCGTCCATTTATGTGAAATGTTTTCATACTTGCGAACTCACTCATTAAATATCTATAGAGTACATGCCCTTGGCACATAATCGTGAGATTTGGCAAGAAGACAGGTTTCACAGTACAAGCAAAGGAAAAAAAATCAAAAAATTGTGTATTTGTTTTCATATCACATGAAAAATATTGCTTTTGGCATTTGTTATGCGGCTTAAAATTAGAAATTAAAACATTCCCGAAAGTCTTGGAATCCCGGAGACCGATATCTTGCCAGTATCAATTTCGATAACGAGCAAAGATCGTCGAGATCTCCTATTTCTGGAGCGGATGAACAGTCTCGACACGTAAATGAGTTTTTACGGAACCCTTAGTGCACGAGTCCTTTTCCCACCTGGCCCTCGGTTTTTTTTTTTTTAGTTGCACATAGATGGAACTAACCTGAAAATTATCAACATAATGTTACGCGGAATTGGGAACAAAAAAATTTAAAGATGAATTTCAATTAATTTTCACGTTAACGCAACGGGTAACCCCGCTCCTATGGCACGGTACCTGTACTAGTTAACACGTAATGTTGTAATGTTCCTGTATTTTGTCTGGCATGAGCAACGTTATTTGTGTCGTACTGAAACAGTTGAAGCGTTTCGTAGTCTAGTATCGCTGAGAACACAATCAAGTTAGCGTTCTTTTGAATTTGTTTTTAGCCCAGTAACCTCCCCCCCCCCCCCCCCCCCCCCGCCCCAAACCCCCCAACCACCATTCTTTAAAGAACCGAACTCCCGTGCATAAAACAGCTTGAAACGTCTGATAATTTCATAAATAAATTAATGTGTTGGCGTTAAACATATAAAACTTTTATAAATCTTTTGTTAGTTTGGAACTCTGCAGTTGATTAGTACACTTTGAGCAATTTCCCCTCCGTTTTAAGAACAGTTAGATTATACGAATCTCAGTGTTTCTGTCATCATATCTCCTGATTTATACGTCGTAAAGTGATGTAATTTCGCAGGTACTTCCAACGGTGTATGTAGATACTGCCTGTAAAATGTGTAGGTAATAGATTTAGTTGTAAAGATGTAATAAATTGAAATGTTATGCCTGAAACTGAGGTTTTACTGCTGAACAGCAAAAAACGTAGAAGGCGACAAACTTTTTTCTTTTCCTTATTTTGTGTGAAATGTCAACGGGAAAAAGTTCAGAAAATGTTTGAGATTATGGATAAAATCTTGTTGGAAGTCGTTAAGGGCTATCATTCTCAAACACTGCATAAATATTACCTGGATAATTGGCGCGCTGTGAGTTACGTTGCCTCAATATAGATGCACAGTTTCCAACTTTAATACTTGATTTCTTGTGTTAAACGTTTGAGTAGATTATGACATCACTTAACATTTTTAATTTTGGTCAGTAAATCTATGAAACACTAAAAAACAAATTTTTGTTGCTTCTGGAAGCCGTTAGATACGCATCCTGCAACTGGTACTGTGTGACCGTTTTAGCCGTTTGTTAATAAAGACAGATGATTTAAAGTAGAGAAAGGAAGAACCAAAATTATACGCTGTGCGAATTAGAGCAATATATACTCTGACTGAAAAAGTCGCAACAGCAAGACAACAGTTAACGTGGAATAATGAAATTTCTGGAATACATTTGTCTAGGTAGCATATTTCAGTGATTAACATTGCAAGATCACAGGTTTATGTAAGTGCTACATAAGCCACTGGAAATGTGAAATGTTGGTACATTAATAGACCAACAGCCTTGCGACAGTGGTAACATCGATTCTCGTCAGATCACCGAAATTAAGCGCTGTCGGGTTGGGCTAGCACTTGGATGGGAGACCATCCAGTGTGCCCACCGCTGTTAGCAAACGGGGTGCACTCAGCCCTTGTGAAGCAAATTGAGGAGCTACTTGATTGAGAAGTAGCGGCTCCGGTCTCGCAAACTGACATACGGCCGAGAGAGCGGTGTGTTGACCACGCGCCCTTCCATATCCGCATCCAGTGACGCCTGTGAGGGAAGACGACACGGCGACCGGTCGGTACCGTTTGGCCTTCATGGCCGGCTCGGGCGGACCTTAGTTTAGTTTTCGGTTCATTAATAACAGGTGTAACCGCCAGGATCTTGAAGGTAAGCATACAGACTTGCGCGCGTAGTGCTGCGCAGGTTCGGATGTCAGTTTGTGGCATAGAGTTCCAAGCCTGTTGCACTTGGTCGGTCAATACAGAGACGTTAATGCTGTATGCGGAGTGTCGATGAAGCGGAAGTTGTCGCCCAAGGATGTTCCACAAACGCTCGATGGAGACACACCTGGTGATCGAGCAGGCCAAGACCATATCGACACTCTGTAGAACATGCCGGGTTACAACAGCAGTACGTCGACGAGCGTTATCCTGTTGGAAAACACCTCCTGAAATGATGTTCATGAATGGCAGCACAACAGGTCGGCTCACCAGACTGGCGTACAAATTTGCAGTCAGGAGGGGATGGGGATGGGTGGGGGGAGGGGACAACGAGAGCGCTCCTGCTGGAATACGAAATCATACCCCAGACCATATCCCCAGGTTTAGGTGCAGTGCGTGAGCACGCAGACAGGTTAGTTGGAGGCCATAAACAGTCTCTTTCTAGTCAACACAAGATCATCACTGGCACCTTGGTCTAATCAGCTTTCATCAGAAAACACATCAGACCTCCAACCTGCGCCGGCCGTAGTGGCCGAGCGGTTCTATGCGCTACAGTCTGGAACCGCGCGTCCGCTACGGTCGCAGGTTCGAATCCTGCCTCGGGCATGGATGTGTGTGATGTCCTTAGGTTAGTTAGGTTTAATTAGTTAGGTTTAATTAGGGACTGATGACCTCAGAAGTTAAGTCCCATAGTGCTCAGAGCCATTTGAACCATTTTGAACCAACCTGCCCTCCAATGAGCTCACGCTTGACACGTCTGAAGTCATAAATGGTGGTGGTTTGGAGTCAGTGGAATGCACGCTGCTTGGTATGTGGCTCGGAGTTGGCCTGGAAATAACAGATTTGTAACAGGTCGTTGTGACACAGTGGTGCCAACTGTTACTCACATTGCTGCTGCAGATGCAGTACCATGTGCCAGAGTCATACAGGTGATAGGATGATCTTCCAGCTAGGTCTTCTTGCAACCGTACATTCTCGTGACCGCCTCTACAGGCAAACATGTACAATAGCTACATTCCCGTAGTCTTTCTGCAGTAACGCAGAAAGAACATCGAGCTAGTAGTACACTACCTCGATCAAACTCAGTGATATGTTGATAATTACATCTTTGCCGCCTGAAAGGCATTCTTGAAGAATATCAACTCACCACGTCCAATCTCAAAGGTGCTAGCGCCTCACTTATGTGACATCATATTCCAGACGTATAAATGCACCTGCCAGCTTCCGTTGATGTCGCAACACATCTTCTTGGAGTTGTGCTTTTTTTCCTTTTCAGTGTGGATGCGTACCAATTTCGAACTCTTGCGGGAATCCGAAAGGGCGATTGAAGGGTTCACGGGTAGGGGAAGTTACGCTGGTAGGGTGTAACAGGCTGGAAATTTGGGTCGGATCTGGAATTGTGTTCGGATGGCTGCGTCGGTTAAGGCAACAGATCGCGTTAAGCGAGAGATTGGCGTATGAGGCCCAGTCCGGCATAAATTTTAACCCGCTGTCAGTGAGACGACGTTAAGAACATTACCCATCTTCACAATAATAATTCTTGGAGATGTGCTCTGCCTGTGAAACTAAATAAATGATTTTCTTTTTTTTTGTGAAATACCTTTTAGTCACAAAAATGGACCACATTTCCAAGAAAATAGAAACAACAAAGTAACGACGGAAAACACGCAAAATGACTATAGTAATAATTATTATTATTGCTATTATTGTCATATATATTATGATTATTATTATTAATATCGAATACACTTCAAAGCTACACAATACCATTTGTTCCGGAAAAGAAAACACTGATTGTAAACGTCCTACACTGCGATAACCTCTGAACTAGATACTGATGACTAGAGCTCAGATTTTTCATGCAGTATCAAATCATACAACTTTGCATGTAATCATGCAGCATCATATCACTAAACATGCATAACGAGGTAGGAAAACACTAAAAGTATAGAAAATATATATTTATTTCTATTTTCTTCTAAAACAGTACAAAACAACTAATTTTTCCAAATTTTCTTCATCTGGGCTCATCTATTTATCTGACGGAAAATTTTGTACGTACAAAGAGGCAGGTGCATACTTAAGTAAAGAAAATTTGGACAAAGTCATATGAAGTTGAAAGTTTTAACGCATTTTTGTCACAGTTTTTTTGTCTTTTCCTCGATTAGTTTCGACACAAGGTCTCTTCTTACAGTTCTAGTAGGGCCATAACTCGACACAAATATATCATTGGATCACAGGCGGAACAGATTTCAGCTATTTTCCCTCGACAGCGACAGTGAAAAGTTTCATTATCGGCAGATTTCGTAATACAAAGGCGGAAAGGAAATATTTTACGGTAGTTCTATTGCCACATTTCACACACAAAGGAAAGACAGCTGTGCTTTGGTTCGTAAGGAATTCTTGGAGGCCAAATTGATCGTGTGGACGCAGAACTGTACTAGTGGTAGGATATCAGACCGGTTTTAGCGACCGATTAGCCAGTCTTTTTTTTTCGTTTAATTGGCTTTATTTTAGTCGTATGAAACAAACGATCACGTCAGTTACCAGAACGTTTTTCATTCATCCTCCGGGTTCGAGTGGTTTCAGTTAATGTGAGGCAACCGGCTGATATAAATTCCCGACGGTTACGTCAGTTTCTTTTTTTGACTCATTAGTCTTCTGTCTGGTTTGATACTGCCGGCCACGAATTCCTCTCCTGTGCCAACACTTTCATCTGCATTGACACTTGCAATCTAGTTCCTCAATCATTTGCTGGATATATTCCAGTCTCTGCCTTCCTCTACAGTTTTTTTTCCCTTTATAGTTCCGTCTAGTACCATGGAAGTTAATCCTTGGTGTCGTAATTTATGTCCTACCACCCTGTCCCTTCTTCTTTCCTCGCCGATTCCGCGGAGAACCTCATTCCATATCAGTGCACTTCTGCAGCACCACATTTGAAACGCTGCAATTCTCTTCCCTTTCAGCTTTCCTACGTCCATGTTTCACTACCACACGACGTTATGCTCCAAGCGTACGGTCGCAGAAACCTTCTTCCTCAGATTAAGACCTATATTTGGTACTAGTGGACATCTGTTGGCCAAGAAAGCGATACTCAAAAGTAGTATTATATGGAAATACTTGAGTACTCATAGAGAGTCTCTTTAAGCGGAAAGGTAACTGCCTTAGAGCCAGTCTCCATCATTCAAATCAACTTATAAACACATTTTTTTGTCATCGATCTTCTGACTGGTTTGATGCGACTCGCAAAGAATTCCTCTCCTGTGCTAACCTCTTCATCTCAGAGTGGCGCTTGCAACCTACGTACTCAATTCAGAATGATATTTTCACTTTGCAGCGGAGCAGATTAAAACTGTGTGCCGGACCGAGACTCAAACTCGGGACCTTTTCCTTTCGCGGGCAAGTGCTCTACCAACTGAGCTACCCAAGGACGACTCACGCCCCGTTCTACGTCCTCAATTATTTTCTGGGTGTATTCCAATCACTGTCTTCCTCTACAGTTTTTTCCCTCTACAGCTCCCTCTAGTACCATGGAAGTCATTCCTTCATGTCTTAACAGATGTCTTATCATCCTGTCCATTCTCCTTATCAAGGTTTTCCACATATTCCTATCCTCTCCGATTCTGCGCAAAGCCTCCTCATTCCCTACCTGTATCAGTCCACCTAATTTTCAACATTCGTCTGTAGCACCACATCTCAAATCCTTCGATTCTCTTCTGTTCCGGTTTTCCCACAGTCCATGTTTCACTACCATAGAATGCTGTACTCCAGACGTACATTCTCAGAAATTTCTTCCTCAAATTAAGGCCGATATTTGATATTAGTAGACTTCTTTTAGCCAGGAATGCCCTTTTTGCCATTGCTAGTCTGCTTTTGATGTCCTCCTTGCTCCGTCCGTCATTGGTTATTTTACTGCCTAGGTAGCAGAATTCCTTAACTTCATCTACTTCGTGACCATCAACCCTGATGTTAAGTTTCTCGCTGTTCTCATTTCTACTACTTCTCATTACCTTCGTCTTTCTTCGATTTACTCTCAATCCATACTGCATACTTATTAGACTGTTAATTCCGTTCAGCAGATCATATAATTCTTCTTCACTTTTCACTCAGGATAGCAATGTCATCAGCGAATCGTATAATTGATATCTTTTCACCTTGAATTTTAATTCCACTGCTGAACCTTTCTTTTATTTCCATCATTGCTTCCTCGATATACAGATTGAACAGTAGGGGCGAAAGGCTACATCCTTACCTTACACCCTTGTTAATACGAGCACTTCGTTCTTGTTGGTCCATTCTTATTGTTCCCTCTTGTCTGTTGTACATATTGTATATGACCCGTCTCTCCCTATGGCTTACCCATACTTTTTTCAGAATTTCGAAAATCTTGCTCCATTTTACATTCTTGAACGCTTTTTCCAGGTCGACAGATCCTAAGAACGTCTCTTGATTTTCTTTAATCTTGCTTCCATTATTAAACGCAGTGTCAGAATTGCCTCTCTCATGCGTTTACCTTTCCTAAAGCCAAACTGATCGTCATCTAGCGCATCCTCAATTTTCTTTTCCACTCTTCTGTATATTATTCTTGTAAGCAACTTGGATGCATGAGCTGTTAAGCTGATTTTGCGATAATTCTCGCACTTGTTAGCTCTTGCCGTAATTCTGTGGATGATGCTTTTCCGAAAGTCAGATGGTATGTCACCAAACTCATACATTCTACACACCAAAATGAATTAACGTTTTGTTGTCACTTCCCCCAATGATGTAGAAATACTGATGGAATGTTATCTACCCCTTCTGCCTTATTTGATATAAGTCCTCCAAAGCTCTTTTAAATTCTGATTCTAATACTGGATCCCCTGTGTCTTCTAAATCGACTGCTGTTTCTTCTTCTATCACATCATACAAATCTTCCCCCTCATAGAGGCTTTCAGTGTATTCTTTCCACCTCTCTCTCCTTTGCATTTAACAGTAGAATCTCCGTTGCACTCTTATTGTTATCACCCCTGCTTTTAATGTCGTCGAAGGTTGTTTTGACTTTCCTGTATGCTGAGTCTGTCCTTCCAACAATCTTTTCTTTTTCGATGTCTTCACACTTTTCCTGCAGTCATTTCGTCTTAGCTTCCCTGCACTTCCTATTCATTTCATTCCTCAGCGACTTGTATTTCTGTATTCCTGATTTTCCCGGAACATGTTTGTACTTCCTCCTTTCATCAATCAACTGAAGTATTTCTTCTGTTACCCATGGTTCCTTCGCAGCTACCTTCTTTGTACCTATGTTTTCCTTCCCAACTTCTGTGATGGCCCTTTTTAGAGATGTCCATTCCTCATCAACTGTACTGCCTACTGCGCTATTCCTTATCTCTGTATCTATAGCGTTAGAGAACTTCAAACGTGTCTCGTCATTCCTTAGTACTTCCGTATCCCACTTCTTTGCGTATTGATTCTTCCTGACTAATGTCTTAAACTTCAGCCTACTCTTCGTCACTACTATATTGTGAGCTGAGTCTGTATCTCCTCCTGGGTACGCCTTACGATCCAGTACCTGATTTCGGAATATCCGTCTGAACATGATGTAAACTAACTGAAATCTTTCCGTATCACCCGGCCTTTTCCAAGTATACCTCCTCCTCTTGTGATTCCTGGACAGAGTATTCGCTATTACTAGCTGAAAGTTGTTACAGAACTCAATTAGTCTTTCTCTTCTCTGAATCCTTGTCCCAAGTCCATATTCACCTGTAATCATTTCTTCTACTCCTTCCCCTGCAACTGCGTTCCAGTCTCCCATGACTATTAGATTTTCATCTCCATTAACATACTGTGTTACCCTTTCAACATCCTCACACACTTTCTCTATCTCTTCGTCTTCAGCTTGCGACGTCGGGATGTATACCTGAACCATCGTTCTCGGTTTGGTGTCGATTCTGATAAGAACAAACCTATCAGTGAACTGTTCACAGTAACACACTCTCTGCCCTACCTTCCTATTCATAACGAATCCTATCCCCGTAATACCATTTCCTGCTGCTGTTGATATTACCCTTTACTCATCTGACCAGAAATCCTTATCTTCTCCCCACTTCACTTCACTGACCCCTTCTATACCTAGGTTGAGCCTTTGCATTTCCCTTTTCAGATTTTCTAGTTTCCCTACCACGTTCGAGTTCCTGACATTCAATGCCCCGGCTCGTAGCACGTTATCCTTTCGTTGATTATTCAATTTTTTTCTCATGGTAACCTACCCCCTTGGCAGTCCCCTCCTGGAGATCCGAATGGCGGACTATTCCGGAATCTTTTGCCAATGGAGAGATCATCATGACACTTCTTCAATTACAGGCCACATGTCCTGTGGATACACGTTACGTGGCTTTAATTCAGCGGTTTCGATTGCCTTCTGCATCCTCATGCCGTTGACCACCGCAGATTCTTCCGCCTTTAGGGGCAATTTCCCACCTCTAGGACGAGAGAGTTCCTGCTCCCCCACCCCCTTTGACAAGGCCGTTGGCAGAATGAGGGGTGACTTCTTATGCTGGTAGTCTTCGACCGACAATGCTGATTATTAATCAAAATGTAAACAGCGGTGGGATTCGAATCCGGGACCGCAGGCGTTTTGATTTTGAATCAAAGACTCTACCCCTAGACTACGGTTGCAAAATCAGAGTACTGCCTAAAAGCGATAGTACAGAGTTAAGCTGAAGAGGATAGTAGAATCTATACAAATAACAATTGGATAAAAACGAGACAGCCAATATTTTTATAAACTCTATTTGTAAAAGAGGGAATTTGTATTACCACTCAGGCTTTATTAACATTTTACGTTCTGATCGTCCATTTTTAGTATTCTTATAAACGGGATTCAATCTTTTGTATTACATATTTTTAAGTAGCATAGCGCATGTATAGCCGCCCGTCCGCCACCCACACTTCACGCCTTCTATAGCGATGGTTTTGTTCCCGTCGCCTCTGACGTTGTCACCTGTAAACATCTTCCGCACTGCAGAACGGTCAGCACTGCCTTACCTGCTGCCGCTCGACCATTTTCCTGCTCGTGGCACGGTAAGGCTCTTCTCGCTTACTGGGTTCATACATTGAAACTGTGTAGGTGCGTTGCTAGGCTACAGCTTTGTTTAGGTCGTTTGGTTTATAAAGGTTTAATTTCTATAGATTATGCTATCCTCTTCATTTTTAACTACGGACTGCCGCTTTTAGCTCGATATGTGTTTATAATTTGGCGTGAATGATGGGGAATGGCTCTAAGGCAGTTGTTACTACTGTGACGTGTTAAAAAGAATCTCTGTGAATACTCTTCAAATATTGCTATATAAGGTGAACATTAATAAAACCGACAAACTGGAGGGACAAATTCCTGACTAGTAATTGAAGAGAAAGGTCCTACGATCTTGTGTCCGGAAATTCATCGTGTCCACGGTAGATGGCGCTGCCGAATGAAAGTTCCTCTAAAATGTAAATGCCGTGAGGCTAGGGCCTCCCCTCGGGTAGACCGTTCCCCTGGTGCAAGTCTTTCGAGTTGACGCCACGTAGGCGACTTGAATGTCGATGGGGATGAAATGATGATGAACAAGACAACAAAACACCCAGTCCCTGAGCAGAGAAAATCTCCGACCCAGCCGGGAATCGAACCCGGGCCGTTAGGGATGACATTTCGTCGCGCTGACCACTTTTTTTTTTTTTTTAATCTCATTTTGTTCACTTTTGCTCGTTGCATCTGCTCGTGGCGGACGTCGTAAGACATCCGTTTAAGTTCGTTGTTGATCCGTTAACTCATTTTTTTTTTATTACAGAGGGCAGCTAACCCTCTGACCGAACACGCTGAGCTACCGTGCCGGCGACCACTCATCTACCAGGGGCGAACAATGTTCCTCTGATCAAGTGCCAAACCTGTAGCCCACCGATAACGACTGTGCACGATCATGACGCCGGTTCTGGTAAAGGATGCCTCGTTGGTAAAATTTATTGATGACAGAAATCCCATAATTGTGATGATCTAGTGCAAAAACCATCGACAAAATCCTTCCCGTAGAGGGAAATCCGCTGCTGATAATCCTCACAATCGTTGCAGATGATAGGGATAGTAGCGGTTGTCATGCAGAATACACATAAATACATATAATCGTTCTTTGGCTTACACCATGCCGGCGGGCCACTTGCCTGGAGATTGTACTGGAGGTCGTCTCAATATGCTCGTACTGTAGAATCTGATCCTCCAAATCTAGTGTACGCACATTCCGCCGCCTCCCTGCACGTTCGACTGTCTAAAAGGACACATGATCCAACAAACGGTCGAAAAGTGCTTGAAATGCTGTGTGATTTGGTTGGTGTCTGTGAGGGTTCTTGTTATGGTACAGGCGTTCTGCCTCTCGACCGTTTCCAACAGCTTGGCCGTACACAAACACCATATCGGCTTTTTCCCGTAATGAACACCGGAGCATTCTGCCGCTCACAGTACGCTGCGTCAATCACACAGTCTGCATCACACAAGGAACACACGGCACGTGGTCAGTGGAACTTCCATTTGTCAGCGCCATCCACCGTGACAATGATACATTTCTAGACTCAAGTTCATCGGACAATTTTTCCTCCATTTCCAGTCAGGAATCCATCCCTGCCGTTTGTCAGCTTTATTCCCCTGTCTAATGATGCTTTTCAGTATCCCCTTATTCTTAAGACCACTGCCAAGAATTCCTTGTAAAAAAATTTATTTATAGGTTGGTTGGTTGGTTGATTTGGGGGAGGGGACAAAACAGAGGTCATCGGTCCCATTCGATTAGGGAAGTATGTGGAAAAAAGTGCGCCGTGCTCTTTCAAAGGAAACATCCCAGTATTTCCCTGAAGCGATTTAGGGAAATCACGGAAAACCTAAGTCAGTGTGGCCTGATATGGGTTTGAACTGCAGTCCTCCCAATGCGAGTCCAGTGTACTAATCACTACGCCACCTCGCCCGGTATTTATTTATTAATTTTTGTATAGATCACCAGAGGGTACGTCTTCAATTGACGTGAAACCGATCGTGACTTTTAACAAAAGTATTTTACAGCCTGTGCGGACATTTAATTGAAAATATGATATTTTGGCAGCGGTTGCTCGCAGTTTAAAGCAACATGCTCAAGACTTCTCTTGGCCAGGAACACCCTTTTTGCCACCGCTAGTCTGCTTTTGACGTCTTCCATGCTCCGTCCATCACGGGTTAACTTGGTGTCCAGGTAGCAGAATGCCTTAACTTTATCTACTTCGTCATCACCAGTTCTGATTTTAGTCCTTCTATTCTCATTTATGCTGCATCTCATTACTTTCGCCTTTCTTCGGCTTACTCTCAATCCATATTCCTTACTCAACAGACTTTTCATTCCATTTAACACGTCTTGTAATTTTTCTTAACTATCGCTCAGGATAGCAATGTCATCAGCGAATCTTATCATTGATATCTTTTTATAGTGAATTTTAATCAGGCTGGCCGGAGTGGCCGTGCGGTTCTAGGCGCTACAGTCTGGAACCGCGAGACCGCTACGGTCGCAGGTTAGAATCTTGCCTCGGGCATGGATGTGTGTGATGTCCTTAGGTTAGTTAGGTTTAAGTAGTTCTAAGTTCTAGGGGACTTATGACCTCAGAAGTTGAGTCCCATAGTGGTCAGAGCCATTTCAACCATTTTTTGAATTTTAATCCCACTCTTGAAGCATTCTTTTATTTTCGTCATTGATTCTTCGATGTGTAGATTGAACAATAAGGGCTAAAGACTGCATCCCTGTCTTACACCCTTTCCAATCCGAGCACTTATTCCTTGTTCTTCCACTCTTACTGTTCCCTCTTCATTCTTGTACGTATTGCGTAACACCCGGCTTTCCCTATGGCTTACCCCTACTTTTCTTAGACTTTCGAACGTCTTGCACCGTTTTATATTCTCAAACGATTTTTCCAGATCAACAGAACATATGAACGCGTCTTGATTTTTCTTCACTCTAGCTTCATTGTCAACCACAGCATCAGGACTCCCTCTCTGGTGCCTTTATCTTTTCTAAACTCAAACTCATCGTCATATAAGAGATGTTTAGTTTTCTTCTTAATTATTCTTCATTAAATTATTGTGAGCAACTTGAATGCATTAACTGTTAAACTGATTATGAGATAATTCTGGCACTTGTCGCCTCTTGCAATCTTCGGAATTGTGCGGATGATGTTTTTTCGAAAGTCTGACGGTACATCACTGGTCACATACATTCTGCACACCAGTGTGAATTGTCATTTTGTTGCCACTTCTACAAATGATTATAGAAATTCCTATGGAATATTATCCATCACTTCTGCCATATTTGATCTGAAGCTGCCCAATGCTCTTTTGATTACTAATACTGGACCCCTATCTCTTCCCTGTCGATTCCTGTTCCTTTCTCTAACACAGAGCCAGACACGTCCTCTCCCTCATAGAAGCCTATCTGACTACTCTCCTGCATTTAACAGTGGAATTCCCATTGCACTCTGAATGTTATAGCCCTTTCTTTCAATTCCATTGGTCGTACTTTGACTTTCTGTTTGCTGAATCAGTCTTTCCGACGATCATTTCTTTTCCAATTTCTTCATCCAATAATTTGGCCTTAGTTTCCCTGCACATCCGATTTATTTCATAGCTAAGTGACTTGTGTTTCAGGGTTCCTGTTTTTCCCTGAACATTTCTATACTTTCTTCTTTTTTCGAGCAACTGAAGTATTTCTTCTGTTACCCATTATTTCCTTGGAATTACCTTCTTTGTATATATGTTTTTTTTTAATTTTTGTGACTGCCCTTGTTAGAGATGTCCATTCCTCTTCAAATGAACCGTCTACTGAGCTACTCGCTGTCGCAGCATCTATAGCCTCAGAGAACTCCAAGAATATCTCTCTAATACGTAGTATTCCGTATCCCACTTCTTCTGGCTAGTTTCTTAAACTTAGCCTACTCTTCGTCATTACTAAATTGTTATTCAGTGTTTCTTTCCTCATATTACCTGTTTAATGTTCGGATGTGACAGCTGACGTTTAAAGAAATTCGGCGGGCAACTTCCAATGCTGACAATCTTGTAGCAAAGTGGCACTCCGAGATACGTTGACAAAGTGAACAGTGTGTTCGAGGGGCATTGTCCCGTTCACGATTCGACACAGAGCGCTCCACTGAACTGTATTGAAACTAAACGTTTACCTTTACTTCAATTACACAGGTCGCTGGGGTACTGTAGCGGTCCCTAGCACTTTCTAACTAATTACTGACGTATAGGTATGGAATGTTCCTGCCGTGATACATTACTACGTCGGACACACTAACAGTGCAAGTTGTTCCTCCCAATTTGTTGCATGTGGAGGGCTACACTGACCAACTCGTAAAAAGGAAGTCCGACACACCTGCAAGTTCCCTAATTTACCTTTAAGAGATATGCTTACCTCGCGCTCTGTAAAGTTGGCTCGAAACCATGATCAGTCGTATTCTAAGGCAAATGTCGTTGCTCCACACGAGCGTACAATCGACTGTAAACAATGGAATAGCAAATGGAAAAATCTCATCACCGATTTATTAAAAGTATCGAAATAATGGAAGAGAAATCAAGGAAAAAACAGTCTTTAGAGGCACTCTTAACTATAATGCTTGAATGTAAGTTCACTGATTCTAGCCATCGCATATCGAGCACCATTTCAAGTTTATACAGCTGTATCATCACGAAATTAATGAAAGTTCGAAGTCGCACACCCACGAATTCGCATTTAAACGTTATCCGAGGTTCTTTGAACTCGTTAAATCACTTTTACGCGAAAAAATGTTGGGTTCACAGCACACGCGCGGCTTCTCTTCAAAAACTAGTCCCAGAACGCCTAGTAAGCTAGCTTCAGTGTTTCGTGCCTATTTGCACAGGGCGCGTTTCTGATTATTTGGTTTCATCAATGACAAACGACATTAAATAAAAATGCAATTGAAAGATGAGGTTGATTTAGAAGTTGCTGAAATCATTGTTAAATAGCTGACATTGTGCGTAATTTAAATATATAAACGGTTAATGTTAGTAAACAAAGTTGTGCATTTGTTGCCAAACTACACATCGTGAATCACCGTGTTCTCTACATGCTCGCGTCTCTGTTCTCATGCACTATGTCTTTCTGTCGTGTTATGGGATGGGGATTGCAACCGATCTTTGTTACTTACTTTCGTGTAGCTGCGTAAGACTATCTACATTGTATGATGGAATCTAGTAAAATTTGGGTCGACATGGGGCATACATGCCACAGTACGTAGCCATTTCCCGTGGTCACAACAGCATTGAGGAGCAGATTTACGATAAAAAAACATTATGTTATGAAATGTAAAATCAAAACTCCTTCAGCCGTCTAAATTTTCGATTTTATTTTATTTTTGCTACCACTTCCAGCGTCACACTACGCCATCTTCAGGCCCCCGGACCGACATATAGGAAGAATCCCATCTCTTCTACAATCGCAATAGGGCCCAGCATACAGTCACTGATATCTGTGGACTTGTTTTTACCAAAGCTATCCCTTCGATCATCCCGAATAAAGATGGACATGCAGAAACTATGTTACATTAAAAAAAAAAGTTCAAATGTGTGTGAAATCTTATGGGACTTAACTGCTAAGGTCATCAGTCCCTAAGCTTACACACTACTTAACCTTAATTATCCTAAGGACAAACACACACAGCCATGCCCGAGGAAGTTCTCGAATCTCCGCCGGGACCAGCCGCACAGTCCATGTTACATTCAGAAACTGTGTTATGAAACTGGTGCAAAACTTTGCTTGCGCAGTTTAGTAGACACATGAAGACATTGGGTACCTATTTCACCAAATATTGGGTAGAATTCTAGGTGAGAGGGAAGGGGAAATTTCCCAAATCACTCTTGTCGAACTTTGACACCGTTGCTCAAACGAGACCGTGATAAATCCAAGTGCTTCGAACTTAATGAACCTGTTTTCAATACGCCGACACAATCGGAAAAATCAGCTCACTATTCTTCCACGTGTTATCCCGTCTCCTCCCATTATTCGGTTATCAAACGCGATCTCAATCGTGTAGGTACTCCAATCTGTCACATATGAAGTCTGTCTGTGCTTGTAATCAAATTGTCATATTGTGCCCATATCAAAACCAACAGTATAGGTTTTCAGTAGCGTGTAGCGATCTAATTTTCTGAAAAGATGCGAACTGAGTGCATAATCAGCTGTCCTGACGGTAACGGTATCCCTCTTAACAGGTAAAAGAATTCCTACCTGCAAATCTTCTGTCTACTGACCAAGGAGACGTCTAACTCCTTCTTGTTATTCAGGTGTATCTGTTGCCAGAGTGAATCATTTTAAAAAGGGACAGAGGGGAAGTTACTAACAAACAACAGACAATCAGTTAAAGGAATCAGTGTATGTTGATAATCAAAAACAGGTTAAATTCGAGGTAGTCTTGTTAAAATATCAAGACAGTACGTGGTCGGCCATACGCATTGGATACGAAATCAATTGCTACGCCGCGACATAGGTGCTGATCCCTTTTTTTTTTCGATGCAATCGACCACGATTTCCTCTCTGCACCAATCTTTTCATATCAGAGCAATTATAGCCTACTTCCTCAATTATTTACTGCATATATTCCAGTCTATTTCTCCCTCTACAGTTTTTACCCTCTACAGCTCCCTCTTGTATCATGGAAGTTATTCCCTGACGTCTTAACAGACGTCCAGTCTCTTCCTCTTGTCAATGTTTTCCGCATATGCCTTCCCTCGCCAATTCTGCGGAGAACTACCTCTTTACTTACCTTAATAAGTCCACAAAATTTTCAACATTCTTTTTTAGCATCACATCTCAAATGTTTCGATTCTCTTCTCTTTCGATTTTCCCATAGCCCATGTTTTTCATCTTCTTATTATGCTATACCCAGTCGTACGTTCTCAGAAATTTATTTCTCCAACTAAGGCGTATGTTTTATACTAACAGACTCTCTTTTTACTAGTGCTAGTCTGCTTTTTATGACCTGTTTGCTCCGTCCATCATGGATCGTTTTGCTGCCACGGTAGCAGAAAAGCTCTACTTGTCTACTTCGTGATCCCCAATTCCGACGTTAAGTTTCTCACTGTTCTCATTTCTGCTACTTCTTATTGCTTTCGTCTTTCTTCGATTTACCCTCAGACCATATTCTGTATTCGTTACACTGTTCATTCCATTCAACAGTACCTGTAATTCTTTTTCACTTTCATTGGGGAGAGCAATGTCATCATCGAATCTTATCATTGATATCTTTTCACCCTGGATTTTATGCCACTTTGAACCTTTTCTTCTTTTTCGTCATTGCTTCTGAACATTATGCGCGAAAGGCTACTTCCCTGTCTAACGCTTTTTTTTTTTAATCCGAGCACTTCGTTCTTAATCTTCCACTCTTATTGTCTCCTTTTCATTCTTGTGCATATTGTATATTAACTGTATTCCCTTATAGTTTAACCGTATTTTTCTCAGAATTTCAAAAAAAATGGTTCAAATGGCTCTGAGCACTATGGGACTCAACTGCTGAGGTCATTAGTCCCCTAGAACTTAGAACTAGTTAAACCTAACTAACCTAAGGACATCACAAACATCCATGCCCGAGGCAGGATTCGAACCTGCGACCGTAGCGGTCTTGCGGTTCCAGACTGCAGCGCCTTTAACCGCACGGCCACGTCGGCCGGCCTCAGAATTTCAAACATCTTGTACCATTTTACATTGTCGAATGTTTTTTCCAGATCGACAAATCTTATGAACTTGTCTTGATTTTTCTTCAGTTCTGCTTCCATTATCAGCCGCCACGTCAGAACTGCTTCTCTGATGCCTGTACCTTTCCTAAAGCCAAACTAATCGTCATGTAACAGATCCTCAATTTTCTTTTTCATTCTTCTGTATATTATTCTTCTCAGCAAATTGCGTGTATGAGCTGTCAAGCTGACAGCATGCAGTCGCACTTGTCGGCTCTTGCGATCTTCAGAATTATGACAATGATCATTTTCCGAAAGTTTGAGGGTACATAGCCAGTGTCGTACGTTCTACACAACTACGCGAATAGTCATTTTGTTCGCACTTCACCCAATGATTCTAAGAAATTCCTGTGGAATGTTATCAATCCCCTCTGCCTTTTTTGATTTTAAGTCTTTCAAAGCTGTTTTAAATCCTGATTCTAATAGTGGATGCCTTATCTCTTCCCTGTCAACTCTTTTTCCTTCTTTTATTAACCTCCCTTTCACAGAGGCCTCAATGTACTCTTCCCATGTATCCGCTTTCTCCTCTGCATTTAACAGTGGAATTCTCTTGCACTCTAATGTTACCATCCTTGCCTTTAATTTCACCAAAGGTTGTTTAGATTCCGATAATCATTTCTTTTTCGAATTTTTCATATTTTTCAGCAGCCATTTCTTCTTCCTATTTATATAATTCCTAAGTTACCTGTATTCCTGAGTTCCGCTGAGCATTTTTTTACTTCCATCCTTCGTCGGTCATTTGAAGTGTTTCTTCTGTTGCCTATGGATTCTTCGCAGTCACCTTCTTTGTTCCTACGTTTTTCTCCCAACTTCTGCGACTGTCCTCTTCAACTGAAGTGCCTCCTGAGCTGTTAATTTTCGCGTTATCTATAGCCTCAGAGAACTTCAAGCGTATATTGATTCTTTAGTATTTCCGTTGTGCTGTGCGCGGGACTATCAGCCTAGGTTTACACTAGCCGCCTAGGTTGGTCGTACTTCCTTCCGACTTTGTTTGCGACTCTGGCTAGAAGTGGTTTATCTGGCGTAGTGCGGGGCTCGAAAATCGCAACGTGCACGGGGAGTGTAGTGGCCGCGTATACTATGGGGGCAGAAGCCGTTGTTGGCCTTTGGGATGTTGTCCGGCGCGGCCAATTGGCAGTCTGTTTTCCTGTAGAGCCCATACGAAGAAAAGACTAGCTGCCGCACGCCGCGTGGTGATGGATAGTTGAAGCACGAGCAGACTTTGGATGGAAGTGTATTGCACATGAAATATTCCGCCAAGTAGGAAATCAGGGGTCGTTATTACATCTTGATTGTGAAGTGTTATTCAGGTACCGTTATTCAGGCACCGTGTACTTGTGGCCACGTCGCCGCGATTTCTACATTTCTTTCACCTACTAGTTTGTGACTGAACTGTTTTGTAGTTTCATATAATACGAGTACCGCGGGTGCAAGTCGGTTCTGCGGCCTCAGTTAGAGGGTAGAATGTACATTTTCATTAATATGACACTGATTTGCTGCTTTCTCTGTTATAGTGATATTGCATTTTGACGTTGATGTAGGCTGTGCTGAATGAATTGGTTTTGAGGCTCGTTATTTATTCTTGAAAGTGCCTGTACCGGTATGTTGTGTGTTGGTGTGACTAACACTGGCCAGTTTCAGATGCATTCTGAGATGTTGTTATATTCTGTATTTTGAACGGAGTTCTGAGGTGGATGCCAAATGACTGGATGTAAAGGCGCGCTATCAGGTACCCAAATCGACTGTCAAATAAGGGACAGAACCACTTCTTATAATCTTTGATATCTGATAACATTCTCTTTGTTAGAAAAGTTCCAGGGAGGTTTTTCTTTATTTCTGAGTTTGCAGTACTAAAAAGAAACAAATGTTTTTTATGTTATCTGGTATGTGTGTGTCCTTGAAATGACTTTGGCCACGTTTCCGCGAAAACTCAGTAAGTGGCAGGGCTGCGCTTAGGCCGGTATTACACTATCATATTTCTTTGACAAAGATTTTATCAAACACATGATCAAATATTCGTCAAATTTGTTTGACAACGATATTTGACATGGCGCTAAAAATGGGTATAACACTGTCGTCGTATTTTTCGTCAAAGTTCAAGATGACTGACAACAACTTGTTATTATACGCAGTTGCATGTAACACAATTGCACTGTGTGCGCATTTGGAAGACAAGCGGGGAAAAAAAAGTACCTGGGTGAAGCCATGGGTTTTACGACGAGACGATAAAAGCATTCAACAAAATTTGTTACGTGAGCTTCTAGTGGAGGATGTCAAGTCGTACATGGATGAGCATACATTTCAGTATTTGCTCAGTGAAGTGTCTCGTCATATCACAAAGCACAATACTCACATAAGAACTGCTATATCTGCAGAAGACAGGTTCACAGTAACAGTCCGATTTCTTGCTACAGGAGCGAATTACTCTAGGTTACAGTACAGCACTCGAATACCACAGTGTACATTAACTAAAATAATACCTGAAACTTGCGAAGCAATTTATAATGCGCTAAAGGACCGATATCTGAAAGTAAATAAATGTTCAATGCACTTTACGTGCATTAAGAACTGTTTTTTATTGTAGATCAAAGTAATAATTGCATTTTGTTCCCCACAACTACAAAACTAATGGAAATGTACGAAGATGATGAGGCGCTTTACAATGTGAGATATCCTGAGTACGAAAACAGATTAAGTAGACTGAAGAGCTCAGTATATACAGGGCTATTACAAATGATTGAAGCGATTTCATAAATTCACTGTAGCTCCATTCATTGACATACGGTCACGACACACTACAGATACGTAGAAAAACTCATAAAGTTTTGTTCAGCTGAAGCCGCACTTCAGGTTTCTGCCGCCAGAGCGCTCGAGAGCGCAGTGGGACAAAATGGCGACAGGAGCCGAGAAAGCGTATGTCTTGCTTGAAATGCACTCACATCAGTCAGTCATAACAGCGCAACGACACTTCAGAACGAAGTTCAACAAAGATCCACCAACTGCTAACTCCATTCGGCGATGGTACGCGCAGTTTAAAGCTTGTGAATGCCTCTGTAAGGGGAAATCAACGGGTCGGCCTGCAGTGAGCGAAGAAACGGTTGAACGCGTGCGGGCAAGTTTCACGCGTAGCCCGTGGAAGTCGACGAATAAAGCAAGCAGGGAGCTAAACGTATCACAGCCGACGGTTTGGAAAATCTTGCGGACAAAAGCTAAAGCAGAAGCCTTACCGTTTACAATTGCTACAAGCCCTGACACCCGATGACAAAGTCAAACGCTTTGAATTTTCGGCGCGGTTGCAACAGTTCATGGAAGAGGATGCGTTCAGTGCGAAACTTGTTTTCAGTGATGAAGCAACATTTTTTCTTAATGGTGAAGTGAACAGACATAATGTGCGAATCTGGGCGGTAGAGAATCCTCACGCATTCGTGCAGCAAATTCGCAATTCACCAAAAGTTAACGTGTTTTGTGCAATCTCACGGCTTAAAGTTTACGGCCCCTTTTTCTTCTGCGAAAAAAACGTTACAGAACTCGTGTATCTGGACACGCTGGAAAATTGGCTCATGCCACAACTGGAGACCGACAGCGCCGACTTCATCTTTCAACAGGATGGTGCTCCACCGCACTTCCATCATGACGTTCGGCATTTCTTAAACAGGAGACTGGAAAACCGATGGATCGGTCGTGGTGGAGATCATGATCAGCAATTCATGTCATGGCCTCCACGCTCTCCCGACTTAACCCCATGCGATTTCTTTCTGTGGGGTTATGTGAAAGATTCAGTGTTTAAACCTCCTCTACCAAGAAACGTGCCAGAACTGCGAGCTCGCATCAACGATGCTTTCGAACTCATTGATGGGGACATGCTGCGCCGAGTGTGGGAGGAACTTGATTATCGGCTTGATGTCTGCCGAATCACTAAAGGGGCACATATCGAACATTTGTGAATGCCTAAAAAAACTTTGTGAGTTTTTGTATGTGTGTGCAAAGCATTGTGAAAATATCTCAAATAATAAAGTTATTGTAGAGCTGTGAAATCGCTTCAATCATTTGTAATAAACCTGTATATTGAGCGTAGGCCATTAATTTTCTGCCGGCCGCGGTGGTCTCGCGGTTCTAGGCTCTCAGTCCGGAACCGCGCGACTGCTGCGGTTGCGGGTTCGAATCCTGCCTCGGGCATGGATGTGTGTGATGTCCTTAGGTTAGTTAGGTTTACGTAGTTCTAAGTTCTAGGGGACTGATGACCACAGATGTTGAGTCCCATAGTGCTCAGAGCCATTTGAACCATTAATTCTCTTTTATATGTCGTCAGCCGTGCACCCGGGCCGTATCTCACAGCTAACGACGTCCGCAATTTTTTGTTTCTCTGCCGTCTTCTTAATCTATTTTTCTACCCAGGGTGCCTCGCGTTGTAGAGCGATTCATCAGCTTCATACATTTCTATTAATTTTGTAGTTGACGGCACATCCGAATTAAACTTGGAAGCCATGTTTACAAACACGCTGCTGGTGACGTGAGAGAACGCTGCAGCGATGCTAGCGCTCCTAGTGGTAACATTTGACATTGAAGTGAAAAGAAGGCAAGCGACTTTTATGATCGAATCTAAAGCGAGGCCCTAGATTTGATCATATTTATTGACGACAAGCAAGATTTGGCAAAGTTCCATATTACGCCATCAAATTTCTTTGACATAAATATTTGACATATCAACTTTGACATAGAAATATGATAGCGCAATACTGGCCTTAGCAACACATTGTTTGGGTTCTTGGCGCTTTAGTTACGGCAACACAATGGATGCTGCTTGTGAGCAAAGAGTGAACATTAAGTTCTGCGTTAAGCTCGGGAAAACCCCTAGTGAAACGTGGACAGTGATTAAGCAAGCTTATGCAGGCGAGGCACTTTCAAGAAGTCGTGTTTTCGTATGAACAAAAGGTTTAGTAAAAGCAGACTCAGTGCAAGGCAATACCAGAGCTGGTCGGCCGTTTACAGCACAATGTATTCAAGCGTGGAGTATGTAAGGCAGTTATTTCATGAAGACCATCATTTAACTATGAGTGTATATCAGAAGACCCTGATTTGAATCGCAATGTGTGTCATAAGACTTTACTCTAAGATTTAGGAATACGGGAACTTAAGGTAAAACTCGTACATCACACGCTAACAGACGAACAGCAAGAGGAACGGCGAATTTCTGCTGAACTACTGGATAAAGACAGACCTTATCCCACACTTCTGTCACAAGTAGCGATACACTGGACCTTTTGTATATGGTAAATGTTCAGCAGCGAAGAAGAAATTTGATGCATCCATTACAACTGAAAACAGAATATTTATATAATCATGGAATTTCAGATTCGCCTATTATGCAGACAATCGAAATTTCTACTGCACAAACAACTAGCGCGAAATCTGCACAACAATTTATTCTTAAAGATAGAGATTTGCTAATTCACCAATTAATCTCACAAAAAAATCTTTCCTTTGGAAATAGCAAGTTATGTAATATAGAATAAGGTAATGATCACAACAGATATTAAATATTTTACGCCTAAGTTTCGCATCAATAATTACTTTCTAAAACATTTTTATATTTTACAGACCTGAAAAAACCGCTGATGATAGTAGAAGTGTGCTGAAACGTCATTGAGCAATTAATAGGTTAGATGTTTCCCCATGTCTTAGACTGCAAACACAGCTGCTGTTAGATCTCTCAAATCAAACAGTGAGTATTTACAGAATATCTGAAAAGTGTTTTTATATTGTGTCAGACAAAATGATGGGCAACATTCAGAGAAAAACAACGAACTGGAGCCAAAGAAGTAATATTTAACCGTTTTTACGCCCTATGGGACCTACCCAACAGTGTCAGCACCTAGGACGTTACAAACAATAGAATTAAGCCATCACGACGTACAGGATGTGCTTTTGCAAACTAAATAGGATTTTTGTTAGGTGATCTGTTACGTTTACAGATATAGTTTATTTATGCTTTAGGAAATATCTGCATATTGAATCAGCATCCTCAGGCAAGCAATGATTTTGGGTGAGTTTTGTAACAAGAATGCATTAATTTAGTAGAATCAGTTTCATGTCCAGGTTCTTCTCTGTTTCATGACAGGTGAGGCGTTCAACCTCTGCACAAATGCAGTGATACCGTTCTCAGGAAATCAGTTGACAAACGAATGGAGAACATTCAACAGTAGAGTGTAAAGGAGAAGAGAAACAGCAGAATATCTGAAAAGAGTTTCTGTATTGTGTCAGACAAAGTGAGGACAGCATTCAGAGAAAAATGACGAACTGGAGTCAACGAAGAGGTAACATCTAACCGTTTCTACTCCTTATGGAACCGACCCAACTGTGTCAGCAATTAGGACGTTACGCACGTGACAATTAAGCCACCACCAAGTTCGGAGTCTGGTTTTGCAAACCAAGTAGGATTTTCTTTCGGAGATCTGCTACTTTTCCAAACGGGGATGGTTTATTTGTGGTTGTGGGAACATGTGAATATGGAGTCAACGTCTACAGGCGAGCAGTAATTTTGAATGAGTTTTATATCAAGAAAACATTAATTTAATAGAATCAATTTCAAAACTAGTTCTCTGTTTCATGACAGATGAGGGGGTTCCATCTTCGCACAAATGTGGCGATACTGTCCTCACGGAATCAGTTGACAAACGAATGGAGAACATTCGACAGCAGAGTGTAAAGGGGATGAAAATCAGTAGAACGTGTGTATGTTATATGAACATCAAAACTGTGAACTACAGATACGTTCTTATGTTACAAAAATTGTTCAAATGGCCCTGAGCACTATGGGACTTAACATCTATGGTCATCAGTCCCCTAGAACTTAGAACTACTTAAACCTAGCTAACCTAAGGACATCACACACATCCATGCCCGAGGCAGGATTCGATTCTGCGACCGTAGCGGTCACGCGGTTCCAGACTGAAGCGCCTAGAACCGCACGGCCACACCGGCCGGCTCTTATGTTACAGTCATTCGAAAGTTGATGTTATCATTCAAGTTCTTTGTATATTACGTAATGTTATCCCGAATTGTGTAGGAACATTCTCAAGACATCAGTGCGGTGGTATCATGATAGGAAACGCGAGTTTGACATATGTTACATTTTCCTACTATATATAGTGTGAGGGGCAGGAGTTGTGTTAGGGGCGGGAGGGAGGAAGGGGTAAGGAGAAGAGGGGAGAAGGGGGAGGGAGTGGATTCAGGCAGCAAGCACAGTGTTTATGGTTATCTGTTTTTGATTGTTAAAACTGCTATTAGCATCGTTTCAGTACATAGTGAGTGATGTAATACATCTACTTTAAGGGATGTCAGGTGCAAGATATCCGCTAACCACTGTATAAATTGAAACTATTCGAACTTAAAAATTGTAAATAACGAAATACCTATGAAAGGTCGCCCTTCGTATGCAGCAGTCTCGATCGTGCACTTGTACTGGTAGGACCTTATCAGTCACCTGCTGCGAGATGATCAACATTTCTCAGTACAAAGTTCACGTGGCGCCTTCACGGTGCTCGAACAAAGTGTTAACAGCCGAGACATTAGCAGATGTCTGATAGTCATCGTAAACTAGAAAACGAGATTACTACATCCTGGCTTTGGGGACTGAAGTCCACTACGACCGCAGATTCTTTCGACGTTCGTTGTAGACGTACGACACAATCGTCTTGACTAGCTCCATTTCCGATCACTTCCCGTGTTTTTGTTCAACAATGCTATGTAGTCTCACGTATTCAGCATGGTCAGCCTCATGCGTTTGTATTAAAACACTTCTTGCGCTTTCAAAATTCGTCCCTTTCGCTAATGAATAGTGTGGATGTAGCTTGAGACGTTTTGGATGCCGGTTCAGAGGCAGGCTACTTAGCACGAGAAACTGCAGCGCAGTGAGCGGCGTGCATGGGCATTATGACAGAATGGGGCAGGGCATCCCTATCCGACAACAAAAATTTGGATTTTTCATGGTTCCCACAGAACAACTTGAATCGGATGGGGGTATTACTACATTATGAATGACTCTGTCGATTAATTGCCTCATCTCGACCAATCTTAACGTGTGCTTCCGTTCCCCACCATCCAGTCATATGACCAACTCAAATCAAAGCGTATTCTTTCTCCTGCAAGTACCTACATTTTCAGTCTGACTCTTACATACGTATGAAGAATATTCAGAAAATATTTGCTCGTAATGGTACCGCTGCAACTCCTCTCGATATTCTTTCTCGTCTCTATATTTGAATACGCATGCCCATACCAGTTTCTTCGGCGCTTCAGTGTAATATTACAATGTAGTGGAACATACTAAACAAATAAATACATAAATAATAATAATAGTAATAACAATAGTAATAATAATAATAATAATGTCAAGAACATCCAATGTGACTCATTATCATAGAGTATTAATGAAGCAATATTTAAAACGTACGCTCAGCGTTTGATGACGTCAGCGGTCGGAGATTAAGGCAGCAAAGTTAAAGTTCTTGTACATGCAGAGACGTATGGGACTTAGTCTCTAAAAAATTAAATTGTTAATAAGTTCGTTCTTTGTCAGTATAGGTGGCTATGAAAGAAAGTTGAAATATAATGAGTTTCAAAATATGACATTATAGCGTACGCGTGCTGTAGTCGTTTTAACAGCAAGCGCGTACGGGTGTCTCTACTTGGATTGGAATCATTCGCTGACCGAGATGTCATCGCTTACAAGACCTGGCATTGTGGAATAGATGCTAAGACCCAATGGGCAACGGCCTCGCTGCAGGGTATACACCGGTTCCCGTGAGATCACCGAAGTTAAGCGCTGTCGGGCGTGGTCGGCACTTGAATGGGTGACCATCCAGGCCGCCATGCGCTGTAGCCATTTTTCGGGGTGCACTCAGCCTCGAGATGCCAATTGAGGAGCTACTCGACCGAATAGTAGCGGCTTCGGTCAAGAATACCATCATAACGACCGGGAGAGCAATGTGCTGACCCCACGCCCCTCCTATCCGCATCCTCCACCGAGGATGACACGGCGGTCGGATGGTCGGGGTAGGCCACTCGTGGCCTGACGACGGAGTGCTTGTAGAGCCACAGTAGCTACAGGACATAAAAAAGTTCTAAAATAGCGACAAAGTGTATAGACATTTAGAAAGGTCAATGTGATTATGTCTGCAGTGAATAGTAAAATGACTGATGTCGCATAGTGGCGGTGGCTGTCACACACTTCCCTGCCAGTTTTGTCATCGCCACGAGCGCAGGCAGCTCCGTAACATACGCCAGTTATGAGCTCCCCTTTCCCGGCGGGAGAACCCGTGAGCCGCTCTGCAGTAATCGCTGAGACGAGCGTGATTCACCGTTAATTTCCGCGACGGTGCGTCTGATGAGCGAGATAAGATAAGGTATCTGGCCGAGGCGGCGGCGTGCTGGCAGGCACGTAGCTCGCAGACTGTCGGCTCACGGGACCAGACTTCGGCGCCAGGGCGCAACACACACCTACTGCTGACTCAGCTATCCGGAGGGACCATCCGCAGTCACGTCTGCAGAGATTCCATCAGACAGTGCAGAGAGAGTGAGCAGCGATAGGTTTTCCAGCCGTCTCAAGGAACGAAGATTAGCGGTTAACGTCCCGTTGATGACAAAGTCCAGACGGAGCGCAAGTTCGATTTGGTAATGGGGGAAGTGTTGAAGATAAAAAAGTTTTAGAAGGAGGCCTTAGCATCAGTGTAGTAATCAGGTCCAGGTGGTTGTAGGTTACAGTAGTTACTCAGAAATGAAGAGGCGTGCTCAGGATAGAGTAGTGCTGTGAGCTGCTTCAAACCAGACTTCCGACTGAAGGCCAAAATAACAACAACAACAACAACAACAGAAATCGGCCATGCATTTTCAACGAACCATTACAGCATTCGTCTTAATTGATTTAGGGAAACAATAGCTAACTTAAATCTGGATGAGCAGATGGGGATTTGAGCAACTGTCTTCCGCAATACGAGCCCTGGGCCGTATCACTGCGCCAGCTCTCTCTCTCTGTCCGATCATCTTAACTTAGCTGACAGTGAAGTTGAAAGCCATGTTTCGACTCCCTGTACTTATCGAAATTTTTGCAAGGCAAGCTGGCGCGGAATGCCGATCCACCAACTGCAACAGGTCAGCGAGTAGCTGCTGGGAAGTCCGCCCCCGGTAGCTGAGGGGTCAGCGCGAAAGACTGTCAATGCTATGGGCCCGGGTTCGTTCGCTGGCTGGGTCGGAGATTTTCCCCGCTCGGGGACAGGGTGTTGTGTTGTCCTAATCATCATCATTTCATCCCCATCGACGCACAAGTCGCCGAAGTGGCGTCAACTCGAAAGACTTGCACCAGGCGAGCGGTCTACCCGACGAGAGGCCCTCGTCACACGCCATTATTATTATTATTAGCTGCTGGGAACGTTACAACTTATTCGTGTTGTATAGCCATTTTCGTTGTCCCCTCTCTTGACACGTTTGACACGTTGTACCACGATTCTTTGATAACGTGAACGTGGAACGGAATTATTTCTTTTTTTTTTTTTTTTTTAGGCCAAGTGTTTATCTGAATATTTCGTCCATAAGGGACGGCATTATAGGGGATGCGACTGTTGGTCAATACAAACAAAATAGTTTCTGCGTCAGTCACTCGTTTAGTTTGCCACTAGGCGGTTCGATGGTTCATACCATCATCTTCAGGTGGAGAACTGTTTATTTACATGGCTGGTATTGGTGAAGGGTACAGACGTCTTTTCACAGCAGCAGACCAATGGCAGTTTAGACTATTTTGCGTCTTTTTGGAGCGGTAGAGTTGTAAAAGCTCTGCATACTGTTGCCTGATGTATTTCTTCTCCACTGACCATTACGTTTACACATGTATCACTTCTTTGAAACGACAGCGTAAATGTAATGCTCAGTGGAGAGGACAATATCAGGCAACAGTATGCAGACCTTTTACAACTCTACCGTCCCTCAAAAGACGCAGAAAAACCTTCACTGCCCTTGGCCTGCGACTGTGAAAAGACGTCTGTACCGACACCAGCAATGTAAATAAACAACTCTTCACTTGAGGATGATGATGTGAATCAGCTAAACGCTTAGTGGAAAAATAAACGAGTGAGTGACCCAGAAAATGTCTTTTTTGTAAAGCGTGTAACACTACGATGGCAGAAGGATAATCAATTCTCTTTGTGTGAAGCAGAATGGAGCAGTCAGAATCAGGAAAGGTATAATGCAGGGTCACTCATTGCCACCACTGATGTATATTTACTATACTTAAGATGTACTAGGAAAGAAAAAAGACTATCCCAACGTAGGATTGGTCTCTCATGGACGAAAAATCTGCACAACACATGGTATATCATCTTTTAGTTCCCATCCCTATATTGGGTGAAGGACACTACTTTTGACTTGAAAATATCATTTAGTTCGCGAAATATACTGATAATGCGTTTTTACCCTATCTGGAAGTTGACGGGGTTTGCAACGCAATCACGAAACAGTTCATTATTAACCAAGGAACTGAAAGCAAGAGAAGTCATAGTTAATGCTCCCTACTCCATACAATGCCAAACGTATAATTTCTTCACTTGTATCATTGCAGAACTCATAGCAATTCTCGTTTCATCAAATATCATTGATCCTTAAACTGTTACATTACTCCATTGAAAAAAAATCTGTAATTACTTACTTACTGCAGAAGATTAATCATGTGGAACATATTCTCTTCTTTGTGTGCTATCATCTGCCAAAATCTCGTTGCGGTATCTCTAACTGTTTATGAGATATAAGCAATGTCATGAATATTTGATTCTGGCTTTATCGCTGGTACGCGCAGGTGGAACTGAGTGCTCTCCACAGAATCCATTTTCTCGAGATTTTGCACAGATATAGTAGATCTCCTCCCAAGTCTGATAAAAGTTCAATATGTTAGCTATAATTCATATGTAGCGATGTGTGATCTAACATATGCTACACCAAACGCAAACTCATGGCGACCCTTATTTTTCACTGCAGATTATTTGAATTTCGTGCAGTACGTTATATTATTTCAAAATCTCACACTAAATACGAACATTAACGAAATGATAGGCAGTTCATTATGAAGCTGACCAATGACGTGCGAGGGAATCAAATTATTTTATCGAAAAGCGTCAATAAAACCGTTTGAGAAAGATTCCAGTGAAGCCGACTTGCGCGTGCGCCGCCCGTGCAGTTAAGCGACCCTGCTATGTATAGCGCCGAATATTACACCGTGTGGGAGCTTCGGCGTACGAGCTAGGCGTCTCCACTCCCAGCTAAGTACAGCCCAGGACACCATCCAGCAAACTCACGGTGAACATTACTCCCGGAGAGACGAGCTTAGGATTGATGAGCGAAACTACATCAGCATGTGGTTAGTTGGTTGCTTGATTTGGGGGGAGCGGACCAAACAGCGAGATCATCGGTCCCATCGGATGGGGAAGGAAGGGGGCCGTGGCCTTTCAAAAGAACCATCCCAGCATTTGCCTGAAGCGATTTAGGGAAATCACGGAAAACCCAAATCAGGATGGCCGGACGTTGGTTTTAACCGTCATCCTCCCGAATGCGAGTCCAGCGTGTTGTGCATTTGGTAGTGATGATGATTATGATGAGGTAGTGCTGCTGACGTGCAGTCTGTGGTTACTTTGAATCACTGACGAATCAATGTCTCCCTGTGTTCGAAAATTTACTGACAAGAATAATAAACCGAAGAATGGAAAAAGAAAATTGAGGCTTTCTTAGATAACGATCAATTTGGCTGTAGGAAAGGTAAATACTTTCACATAGCAGTTCTGACCTAGAAAACTGTTCGACAACGTAAAAGTGCAGGATGTTTGAAATTCACAGAAAAAAATATTAACTGTAGGGAAAGGCCGACAATATAAAATGTGTACTAAAACCAAGGGAGGATAACAAGAAAGGAGAGAAAGAAAGTGCTCGGATCAAAAAGGTGTAAAGCAGGCTTGCGGCCCTTCTCCACTGGTGACCAAACTGTACATCGAAGAAGCAATGACAGAAATAAAAGAAGGCTCAGGAACGGAATTATACACTACAGGCCATTAAAATTGCTACACCACGAAGATGACTTGCTACAGACGCGAAATTTAACCGACAGGAAGAAGATGCTGTGACATGCAAATGATTAGCTTTTCAGAGCATTCACACAAGGTTGGCGCCGGTGTCGACACCTACAACGTGCTGACATGAGAAAGTTTCCAACCGATTTATCATACACAAACAGCAGTTGACCGGCGTTGCCTGGTGAAATGTTGTTGTGATGCCTCGTCTAAGGAGGAGAAATGCGTACCATCACGTTTCCGACTTTGCTAAAGGTCGCATTGTAGCCTATTGCGGTTGCGGTTTATCGTATCGCGACATTGCTGCTCGCATTGGTCGAGATCCAATGACTGTTAGCAGAATATGGAATCGGTGTGTTCAGGAGGGTAATACGGAACGCCGTGCTGGATCCCAACGGCCTCGTATCACTAGCAGTCGAGATGACAGGCATTTTATCCGCATGGCTGTAACGGATCGTGCAGCCGCGTCTCGATCCCTGAGTCAACGGATGGGAACGTTTGCAAAACAACAACCATCTGCACGAACAGTTCGACGACGTTTGCAGCAGCATGGGCTATCAGCTCGGAGACCATGGCTGTGGTTACCCTTGACGCTGCATCACAGACAGGGGCGCCTGCGATGGTGTTCTCAACGACGAACCTGGGTGCATAAATGGCAAAACGTCATTTTTTCGGATGAATCCAGGTTCTGTTTACAGTATCATGATGGTCGCATCCGTGTTTGGCGACATCGTGGTGAACGCACATTGGAAGCATGTATTCGTCATCGCCATACTGGCGTATCACCCGACGTGATAGTATGGGTTGCCATTGATTACACGTCTCGGTCACCTCTTGTTCGCATTGACGGCACTTTGAACAGTGGACGTTACATTTCAGATGTGTTACGACCCGTGGCTCTACCCTCCGATCGATCCCGTCGAAACCCCACATTTCAGCAGGATAATGCACGACTGCATGTTGCAGGTCCTGTACGGGCCTTTCTGGATACAGAAAATTTCGACTGCTGCCCTGGCCAGCACATTCTCCAGATCTCTCACCAATTGAAAACGTCTGGTCAATGGTGGCCGAGCAACTGGCTCGTCACAATACGCCAGTCACTACTCTTGATGAACTATAGTATCGTGTTGAAGCTGCATGGGCAGCTGTACCCGTACACGCCATCCAAGCTCTGTTTGACCCAATGCCCAGGCGTATCAAGGCCGTTATTATTGGGTACTGATTTTTCAGGAGCTATGCACCCAAATTGCTTGAAAATGCAATCAGATGCCATTTCTAGTATAATATATTTGTCCAATGAATACCCATTTCTTCTTGGTGTAGCAATTTTAATGGCCAGTAGTGTATAAATGATGATTTTCGCTGATGAGATTGCTGTCTTTCGTGAATATTAGGGGGAATTACGGGAACTATTCAATGACATAAACAGTCTGACGAGCACAGAATATGTCAGAGTAAACCAAAGAGACACAAAAGTAACGAGAAGTGGCAGAGCTATGCAGACAAAATGAAATAATTGCTGCTGTGAAAGGAAAATAAGGCATGCGGACAACACAAGGGCGACAGAAGAAACTGGCTAGCAAACAATGAGGTCGTGCCCTGCTAAAAGAAATCTACCGGTATTAACCACAGTTTAAGGAAGAAGTTTGTAAGACCGTACGTTTGGAGCACATCATTGTATGTTAGTGACTCGTGACTCCAGGACAGCAGGAACAGAAGAGAATCAAAGCGTTTGAGACGTTGTGCTACAGAAGAATGTTGAAAGTTACGTGGACTGATAAGTAAGGAATAAGGACGTTCTCTTTATAATTGGTGAAGAAAGGAACATAGTACGGAAAACACTAACACGAAGAACGGAAAGGGTTATAGGACATGTGTGAAGACATCAGATAATAACTTCCATGGTACTAGAGGAAACCGCAGAGGGCAAAAACTATAGGGAAGAGCAGAGATTTGAATACAGCTAACAAATAATCGAAGATGTAGAGTGTAATTGCTACTCTGACATTATGGTGTTGGCAAGGGAGAGGAAGTCGGAGCAGGCCACATCAAACCAGTCGGAAGATCAACCCTTTCCTCTTCCCCCCCCCCCCCCTCCCCCGCACCCTGTACCCTCTTGCAGTCCTACTGCAGTCGATGTCGACTTTCCGTTTCAGCCAACCTTTCCTCGATTTTTGCCTCTATCTGTCATCGTTATTTACGGTAAAGGTGCATTAACGCATGAAGTTTGCACTGAGCTGGGAAAGAGCACACTTACACTGATGAGCCAAAACATTATGACCACCTGCTTAATAACTTCGTCCTTGGGACGAAATACATCACTGATTCTGCGTATCAAGGATCCGACAATTTGTTGGTAGGTTTGTAGAGCTATGTGACATTAGTTGCCTAAGCACAGGTCATGTAATTCGCGTAAATAACGGGCCGCTGATTTGTGCACGGTGTCATGGCGCCCAATAGCGATCCAGATGGGTTCCATACGATTTACATCAGGCGAATTTGGTCTGCAAGACATCAACGTCAGTTTACCATAAGGCTCCTCAAACCAGTGCAGCACGGTTCTGGCTCCGAGTCAGGGCCAGTTATACTGCTGAAAGATGACGTCGCCGTCGGGGAAAACATCAAGCATGAAGGGATGCAAGAGGTTCGCAGCTGTCAGCGTGTCTTCGATTACTGCCAAGGGTCCCATGCAAGCGCTGGAGAATGTCCGCCATGGCAAAACGCTGCTCCCACCAGCAGGCCGGATTGGCCGAGCGGTTTTAGGCGCTTCAGTCTGGAACCACGCAACCGCTACGGTCGCAGGTTCGAATCCTGCCTCGGGCATGGATGTGCATGATGTCCTTAGGTTAGTTAGGTTTAAGTAGTTGTAAGTTCTAGAGGACTGATGACCTCAGATGTTAAGTCCCATAGTGCTCAGGACCACTTGAACCATTTTGCTCCCACCTACCTGCATTCGTGGCGCGCAGCACGTTTCGAGCCGCCGTTCACCTCGATGACGTCGTTACTGGAGACGACCATCGACCTAGTCTAGGAAAACTGTGATTCATTCGAAGGGCTGACATCTTTCCATTGGCCGACGGTTGAATCCCGATGGTCCCGCCTACTGCAACCGTAACTGACGATGTCGTTGGGTCAACATGTGAACACGTAGAGGCGATCTGATGTGGAGCTCCATGTTTCACAATGTACGATGAACGGTATGCTCCGAATAGTGGTCGCCTAGTGGTAGTTTCAGTCTTCTACCTCTTTCTGTAGATGCTCACGACAGTAGCACGTGAATATCCGAGCAACTTCGCTGTTTTCTATATACTTGTTCACAGGCTCTGCCTAATAATTATCTGCCGTTTGTCAAAGTCGCTTATCTCAATGGATTTCCCCACTTGCAGTCTACATCTTCGCTAGGGTGATCCCCCGTCCATGTCTGCTCTGCTTACATACTATTGTTACCGCAACGCCATCAATCGGCATCCAACGTCGTGGTGGACAGTGGTCATAATACCACTGATCAGTGTATATCAAACATATTTCCTACTTGTGGATGTTAACATTTATGAGTCGATGAAAGACTAAACGCGCAAATTATACGGTAGGAGCCGGCCGCGGTGGTCTTGAGGTCCTAGGCGCTCAGTCAGGAACCGCGCGACCGCTACGGTCGCGGGTTCGAATCCTGCCTCGGGCATGGATGTGTGTGATGTCCTTAGGTTAGTTAGGTTTAAGTAGTTCTAAGTTCTAGGGGACTTATGACCACAGATGTTGAGTCCCATAGTGCTCAGAGCCATTTGAACCATTTTTTTATACAGTAGGTATAGTGTACCGCTGTGCGTACCCCAAAATTTAGAAAATAATGCTCAACACAGTAGAAAAGATTTAAAAACTGAATTCAGCGTGGGTCTATGCTCATTGTAAATAGTAGTAGCTGTTTGGTTTCGCCATTTACACGGACAATTACATAAATATTTCTGTATAAATTAAACAGTATTTTCTTGTTGTGTTATTATTATTATTTAATTTCCAGACGTGTTCCACCAGTTACATAAGAAGTATCTCAAGTGGATTTTAGGTAATTTTTTCGTGTCTGGTAGTTTCTCCATTTCCTTGCATGTCGTTTAGAGTTAAGACAGATACTTGCGTCTAAGGAAATTCAACCCATAATCGCGTCATAATTTTTCTATTCTCACACGTAATTGTGTGTCCTATACGGTGTGCAACACTCCATTGGTGATCTGGCAATTAATTCAGACTGATAACCGAGAAATGTGACGATTTTTTCTGGGAAAACTGTTCGTTTGCTTGGTGTCTGTTGTCTTGTTTATGTATAAGAGAGTCGTCAAATTATCTTCTGTTTCTTTTCGTTCTTTGTTCTCACTGTCCCATATAAAAGATGAAATACTTGTGGAAATGAAATAATAATCTTGTAATAATATTATTTAATTTTTACCGCAACGCGAGCAAATGGTATTTAATTTGTGAAAGAATAACAAGATAAAATGTTATAAAAATAATAATTATTACAGTTATTCTACGTAATAACGGCCTCTTAAGTCAGTAGTAGCTAGTTCAAACATGGTGCCGGCCGCTGTGACCGAGTGGTTCTAAGCGCTTCAGTCCGGAACCGCGCTGCTGCTACGGTCGCAGGTTTGAATCCTGCCTAGGGCATGAATGTGTGTGATGTCCTTAGGTTAGTTAGGTTTGAGTCGTTCTAAGTCTAGGGGACTGATAACCTCAGATGTTAAGTCCCACAGTGCTTAGAGCCATTTGAACCATTTTTTTTTCAAATATGGGAAATATAATTTTCGTTTCCAAGATATGGCAAGGGAAAATAGACTGAGACATATAGTTCTTTATGCGCCAACATCTTTCATCAAATACCAAACCACTCAGCATTTTCTGAACCCTACCAATACCAAGGCATTTTCCACACCGCGCATTACCAAGGTGGAGGGGACATTTTACTCCCCCTCTACAAAAAAATTTAAAAAAAATTCGTTGATTCTTGTAAAAGTATATTAACAACACACCTTTTAAAGAGGTCCTAATGTGTGTGTCCATAACCTGAAAACACCTTTTAGCGCACTCTTAGCAGAACAACGCATTTTCAATAACTGGCACTACTGACTTTATGATTTCATGACCAACACAAAAAATTTAAAAATGCAAATTTCGTTCAGTGTCGTTGACTTTTAAGCTCAACATACTTTTTAAAGAAATATTGGTGGTATGTAAAGCCCTGATCAGGAAATACTTGATGTGATATACAATGCGGATGGTGACCACACTGGTCTTGCCGTTTGATATGAAAGGCTACAGGTGACTGCAAGCCTATGCTCTGACAGTAATCGCTTTAACCTGTAACCTTCCACTTGTCTGCCTGGCCATGCATCTGCTAAATTAAATCTGCCCTCTGACACTGGTCGCTATCGCTAGCCTGCATTGGATGTTATCATCTTTATCAGAGTCTTAAATGAAAACTGAATGTTGAGAAAAATTAATTAAACAGTGGTTCAGTCGTTATTATACTCAGTGATGGATGATTTATGTGCTGAATCGGGTTTAATCTTTTTTTTAAATGGCAGGAGTTAATTAATCGTAAAACTGGACAAACAGCACAAGTTAAACGAGGTGAGAAATAAATCATGAACTGTCGGCAACACAAATAGAAGAAACAAATAATTAGCATGCCATTGGGTGGCGTTTTGTTGGCAAAGACTAAGGTTTATCCGTTTACACTGTTTCAAGGCACGGATAACGGAAATGGAAATTTGTGGTAAGGTCTTATGGGACCAAACTGCTGGGGTCATCGTTGTCTAAGCCTACACACTACTTAATCTAACTTAAAGTAATTTACGCTATGGACAACACACACACACCCGTACCCATGGGAGGACTCAAACCTCCGACGGGGGGAGCCGCACGGAACGTGCAAGGCGCCTGAGACCGCGCGGCTACCCCGCACGGCGGATAACGCAATCTGGAATAATCTAATGCTCAATAGATTTTGATGGATTTATTCTACACAGAAGTTACACTACGTTGGTGTAGCTGAGAACAAGTGGCGTGTCAATGATTCTGTTGGTCCTATCTTACCGGAGCAGCAATACTGTACAGCGCTGTCTCAGGTGACGGTCATGGCGCAAGCGTTGGCAGAGTAGCGATGTGCGGCACCCGCAATTCGTTATCACCGACAAGAAATATTAAATGAAACAGCAAGTTTACTGTTACTAGTCACTGTTTATTTATCTCCACGACGCGTTTCAAAAGTTTAAACCTCCATCATCAGGTGGCTTTCTATTTGTTAGTATGACATGTGTCTATGTGTTGTGTCACGATTTTTAGGAGGAACTTGTGGCACTGTCTCCGGTGGAACCTGTGACCAGTGGAGACAGTGTCACAAGTTCCTCCAAAAAATCAGAACACAACACACAGACACATGTCATACTAACAAATAGAAAGCCACCTGATGATGGAGGTTTAAACCTTTGAAACGCGTCGTGGAGAAAAATAAACAGTGGCCGGTAACAGTAAACATGCTGTTTTATTTAATGTCAATAACAGTTACGGTAAAGCCTAAAATGGTTGAAATGGCTCTGAGCACTGTGGGACTTAACATCTGAGGTCATCAGTCCCCTAGACTTAGAACGACTTAAACCTAACTAACCTAAGGACATCACACACATCCATGCCCGAGGCAGGATTCGAACCTGCGACCGTAGCAGTCGCGCTGTTCCAGACTGTAGCGCCTACAACCGCTCGGCCACCCCGGCCGGCTCCAGTGTGCATTCCGACGGACTTGGGCAACTCGAGCAGGACAGTGGCACATGTCCAGAATTGCTATAGAGTAGTGGCTCCAGGAACATAGTTTGAACACTTCCTCTGGCCACCAGACACCCCAGACACGAACATTGAACACTTCCTCTGGCCACAAAACACCCCAAACACGAACATTATTGAGCATATCTGTGATGCCTTGCAACGAGCTCTTACTGATTTATGGACAGCCCAGCAGGTTTCATGGTGTCACTTCCGTCCAGCACTACTTCAGACGTTAGTCGAGTCCATGCCAAATCGTGTTGCAGCACTTCTGCGTGCCCGCGGGGGCCCTACACGATAATAGCCAGGTGCACCAGTTTCTCTGGCTCTTCAGTGTAAAACTGGATTTTGTACCAGTGTCATTATTTTAATTTCTTTCATTTAATTTTTTAGCTGACGAAGCTTTGCGGGCAACTATCGTGAATAAATAATAAGAAAATGTCTATGTTTCATTCCAACATATACTCAGATCAGGTGAAATTGAAGTTGTGACGTTGGGGAGCTGCGCGACAGTAGAGAAAGTGCTCAGCTCATTGCAAACAGTAGCTTTCGTTCTGTTATCTAGGACAAGACGTCTTTACTTGACAGAACTATTTAAGGCAGTGTTTCTCGAATACTGCATGCCGTTACTGACGTCGGACGTCTGAATTACGCTGCATGTACCGCCTTAATCAATACCAAGATGTGGATGGGTATCTTTCCGAGCACGTTCCACTTCGAGAGATATCAGCGTTAACCGCAACACCAAGAGTGAGGAAAAAATTAATAATTTGCAACCACAATCGTCGCTCTAAGGATGTCATTACAGACGCGCCGGTCGCGAGAAGCCTGACCGCAAATGCGCAACCTGTTTCCCGCCACGGGGCACTGGAAAACGCCGGAGCTTGTTTATAGCTATTTCTGATAATGATGCTAGATGTTCCCTTCACTGAAACTATTTCGGCGAAAATATTAAAACAAAGTAAACAAATACCATGAGTCAAAAACAGAATACTGCGATAGTGTCTGCTTATTTGTAGTGGGGTATTGTGAACACATAATTTGCACTTGATAGCAGGCACACAGTCGAAACTGCAATATTGAGTTTTACAAATAAATACACTTTACCATCAGCATACTAGATCCATAAAGTGGGAGTGAAAACCTGGCATGTAATATTCGTATTTCGCAAAGCAAGAATATCCGATTATCGCGCCATATTTTCCGGTATTCGAAGTTCACTGCCAGGCAACTTGGAGGGGTACTATCGGCCCTTGTTTCCGTATCGTAACAAGGGCATAGCACTTCCGATATTTGGTTCTGTGAGGTGTGCTTTGTGTGCAGCTATGAGCGTTGTGTAATGATCGATGAAGTCCTTAGGGAGGAATGTTTATAACATGGCTATATGTGGAGAGACTGCAAGAAGAGATGTTCCAATGTGTAATAATTAAGGTAACATGGCAAAGGAACGTGGAAGGACATGGAAATTATTTATCACTGAACAATGATGTCATCGCAACAATCCAGCTAAGTGATATTTGTTTAAAAACTGCTGTTTAACACTACCAGTTTTCGTTCACATTCTGAATCTAATAGATTAAATGCAATGTAACCAAGTGATTTCTTTTATTAACATTTTTGGCAACCCTTCATTACAAATTAATTTGGCATTCAAAAGTTTGACTACAAGCATACTGTTTCCGCCACTGCAATAATTAATACGTTTAGTAACTGCACTGTATTACCTGTATGAATAGTTGATAAGTCCATGAATAGTATTTTGATGAGCGTACATGATGTTGTGAATTGTTCAAATGGTTCAAATGGCTCTGAACACTATGGGACTTAACTTCTGAGGTCATCAGTCCCCTAGAACTCAGAACTACTTAAACCTAACCAACCTAAGGACATCACACACATCCATGAACGAGGCAGGATTCGAACCTGCGACCGTAGCGGTCGCGCGGTTCCAGACTGAAGCGCCTAGAACCGCTCGTCCACTCTGGCCGGCTGTGAACTGCTTTGTAGTTATTACCCTGGTAGATTATTATATCACCCAGTTATTCACGTCATTAACTACTCCATGTCAAACTTCCATTTGTCATAGCTGTTTAGTTTCTTGCAAATTATTAGCACGTAAACGTGAAAGTGGAATAGTATTACCGGGCTTACTGAAATTTACTTATAACTCGGTGTCGGGAAGTCCGATATGTTCACAATCATATTTTTAAAAATTTAACAGCTTTCACAGTCATTCCTGATCGCAGATTTATGACATACATAATGCAAACTTCTACAAGCAAAATCTCCGCCAAGCCATCCATCGTTGCGCAAAATTTGTCGCATCATAGGGTGTGTGTAGAGGAGGATCAACACCGACAAATTTCCTGGTCGCAGCTTGAGTTTTCAAGGTGATAAGACTTTATGACTACCTCTCATAAGTTTCGAGCTTGCTGGAACGTCATTTGGATATATACGCCATGATATTAGCATCTCGATGCTAAACTTCATTTTTCTGAACGAAGTCTGTTACGTCACACTGTAGCTTACACATGGCATGAGATTTCTTCTGACATCTCTGACTCAGGTTCAGTAGTCCACGTCTTTTTTTACATTATTCAAGACTAACACAAACGAACTAACTCGTAATTGGTAACTGAAAGGATAGAGAAAAACTTCCAGTGACTAGTGGAATGTTCACTGACGACGATGTATTCATCAGAGAAAAGGTGTGTGCTTCAATGTTGGTGAGTGAATTTAGTAGAATGATGACATCAAAACACCAACATGGAGTTTCAGACCCCGTTTGACGCTGAGTCCATTACACAGGTTACTGATTCATTTTTCTGTCACTCATCACTTATTTCATCTCTGGCAGTGATTTATACGTGTGGAAAATACCTTGTAGTTCGAGTCACAAGTAAAACTGTACGTTCCTCATAACTGCGTGGAAAAGTCAGTTCGAAGGTAGGAGAAAGCCAATCGTGTATGACCTTCATTAGGGCTAGCTAATTGTCAATTTGAGGTCAGGTTTATTCAGTAATGCGTTCCATCCTCAGGAGGCCATGATGGTCAAGTGGGTAGATCACTAGACTCAGGTGCTGGAGATATTGAGTTCAATCCCGGATAGTGGCAGGAATTTTCCCACATTTACGTCGCTTCAGGGTGGTCCCAGGTCCATTCAGCATGCTGTCAAAGTGAGTGACGGGGACCGTTCCAGGAGGTAAAACACCGCCGTTGCAAGGGTCCTGTCACCCTTCCCCCTCCTAGAGCTGAGACAAATACCAGGGCTGCACACTACCTCAGTCAAACCGACGGTACGATCACGGGCTTGCGCGACAGGATTAAATTTACCTTCCATCTTCTAGAGTGAATCTTTCACTCTTCAGCAGAGTGTGCACAGTTTTGACATTCCTGTCACGTCAGAACTGTGCACCAGACGAAGACTCGAACCCAACATCTTGAATCCACAAAGTTATGCAAGAGAGGTTCTGTGAAGTTTGACAGGCAGGAGAGATGAGGTGGAGGAAGTGAAGCTGTGAGAGCCTTGATAATTCAGGTGATAAGAATCTTGCCCAAGAAAAGCAAGTCCCAGTTTCGAATCCTGGTCTAGCAAACAATCTGCCAGGAAGTTTCATATTATATCTTCTTACTAAGTTGATGTGATAACTGCCAATTAACGATCGTCTTGATCACTGTGCATTAGAGCCTGAACTGACTTAATATTAAACTTCCTGGCGGATTAAATCTGTGTGCCGGACCGAGACACGAACTCGAGACCTTTGCCTTTCGCCAGCAAGTGCTCTATCAACTGAGCAACCCAAACACGACTCACGCCCCGTTCTCACAGCTCGTACCTAATCTCCTACCTTCCAAACTTCACAGAAGCTCCCCTGAGATGCTGCAGAACCAGCACTCCTGTAACAAAGGATGTTGCGGAGATATGGCTTGCCACAGCCTGGAGGATGTTTCCAGAATGAAATTTTCACTCTACAGTGGAGTGTACGCTGATATGAAACTTCCTGGCAGATTTAAACTGTGTGCCGGACCGAGAGCCGAACTCGGGACATTCGACTTTCGCGGGAAAGATGGTAGAGCACTTGTCCGCGAAAGGCAAAGGTCCCGAGTTCGAGTCTCGGTCAGGCACACAGTTTTAATCTGCCAGGAAGTTTCATACCAGCGCACACTCCGCTCCAGAGTGATAATTTCATTCTGGCTTTAGTATTTACTGCCTAGATTTGACATGGCGGGCTACCTTTAATATATGCTACTAAATTGAAACAAAGTGGAGAAAATCCGAACACAAGCATTAAAAGTTTGTAGCAACGTTGGTAACCGAACCCAGATCTCCTTCTCACTAAGCAGATGGGCTAACCACTACTCCACCCTGGCACAGTCGCTTTGCTGAAATGCAGCGACTACCCAAGCACTCGTCCCCACACAGTCCAAATTCCCATTCCTGCCTGGTATCCACCCTAAACTATTAGCAGTTAGCGCATCTGCCTAGTGAATAGGAGACACGTGTTCGAATACTGGCCTTGGTACAAATTTTCCATTCATCACTTCATTCTGTATGTATACATGACACTTGAAAACGTCTCTGAACCCTTGTAGTTTCATTTGAAGAATTAAAAGTCTTTCAAGTTTGGTGCTCCAAGAATTCTCAAAACTGAATGAACAACTTAAGTATGGAAAGTAAATGTTTTTGATGGAATATAGGAGGAAAGAAGTATTAACAAAATAATATTGACAACCCTTTTTTTTGGAGTCATTAGTCTTCCAAAATATTTGGTGCTGCTCGCCATTTCTTCTTCACCTGTGCCAATCTCTTCGTCTCAGGGTAGCGCTTACAACTAACGACAATTATTTGTTGGATACGTTCTAATCTCTGTCTCCTGTCTACAGCTTTCGCTGGTACCATGGGCGCTATTACTTGATGTTGTAACAAACATGCTGGCGCTTTGTCCCTAGACTAATTAATTTGGTAGAACGTGAGTACCAGTACTTAAATGCAAGAAAACTGTGTAGAGTGAGGAATGAAGGCTGAGTTGTGTAGGCAGAACCCAGTGGCATATGAAACATGGAAATAAAAAATTGTATCGAATCAATCGAGAGGCTGATGACGACGAAAGAAGTAAGAGGTGGTATAAGTCTGCAGTCTGAAGCTATCCATGTTATTTTCTGAATATCACTAACCGAACAGTGTTCTAATTTCTTCATTTATGTCATTCACTTCATTTCTGTCATTCACTTCCGTCCCTTATATTCTTGTGAGGTCTTTACAGCTATGGTAGAATAATACTGGACTATGTTGATAAACAGTTTCAAACAAAACACTATTGTTACCCATACTGGCAGTTTTCTCACACTAGTAATGCCATGTATGTTCCAGTACACATTGACCCTGAAATGTTCAAGGTGATCACGTGACTGTCATGATCAGGAACTTCATTTATGATGTCATTGATGATATTTAAATCATGATATTATAAACCTTATCAGTGATGCCATCACCCAGTGAGATGAATTGATTGTAAAATAAATTAATTAAAAAATCCAGCTATCTCAACTGTTCCCTATATCCCTTTCCCCATCTACCACTCTTCCTCTCCCATCACCAACCAATCACAGCAAATCAAAAATTCCAAAATGGTAGAACTAATCCAAGTTTGTCAATGGCAAATTATAAAAACCTTACCTTCCATATCTCCAGCAAATAACATTGAAGTATTAAAAATGAAACAGCCAATAGTGGTAGATTTAGAATTCCCCTCCTTTTCCGATCTGCAATCAGTAACAGTGAGTTAATAAAAATGAAACAGCCTATCACAAATCTAAGATGGAAGAACTAGAGGAACTGTCTTTTATACTGGCACACATCTCCCCACACTCCTCTTTCCAGCCAGCCAGAGCGTAGTCTAAAATGCTGTGTAATGACACCAAACTGCTTTCTTTCCGTTATTAATATGTAATATACCACATCCCTCCTCACTCCTCCAGTCACGGTGACAAGTATTTTAGCTGCAGTTAAAATTAAAGGACCAATTACAATGGACCCCATCTGTGTTGTGCTCATTAGTAACCGAACGACCTGAAATGTTTACAAAAAAATACGTCACACGCTTAAAAATGTATCTGAGTTTCATAAAATGACGAAAATGTTGTCAACTATTCACTATCGACTTCAAAAAATCGTTTATAGACTACCTCGCCAATCCCAGCGGTAAAATTTCTCAGAAGCTAATATTGGAACGAGTGTACAGCGTACTCTCCATAAGTAGTTAATAATCAACATTTGCATATGAAACGTAATTAACGAATCAGTAATACCCAGTTGTAAAACATGAGTTATACTTCAAATCCTATTATGCACCCTGAAAAATGTGAAATTAAATCAACTGCTGTTCAACGCTACAGTTCCATACTCCACCGATAGGTCTCCATACTGGTAAAAACATTAAAATTCGATCTATGTACCACCACACACCGTCAGGTGGCTTGCGGAGTATAGATGTAGAAGTAGATGTAAAACTTCAAAAATGCAAAATAAGTTCAACTGCTGGTTTAAGCTGCATTTGCCTGCCTTCGTCAACAAATGAAAACAGTCCACGTGAGATCTATGGACCATACTTGGTGTGAGACACAGCAGAGACACAAATTAACTATTTTCCATATCTATGATTGTTGTCACAAAATGCATCATAAATGGAAGCAAATGTAACGTTTACGTTGCAACAGTACCGAGACATGTAAAGTGTGCTCAGCGTGACGCTGTATATTGTTAAGAATAATGCAGGAGGGATGAGAAGATAATGCGTCACTAGAAAAAATACAATCGATAGTCACAGGTTCTTTATTCACTTGGTTATACATCACATATAAAAAGTTACATTTTGTAAACAAACACGGTGTCTGGAAACCACTAGGTGCAAAGAACATATATATTTTGCTCAGCCAGCGTAATTAGTGACTTAGTAATACATAGGTTTTTCTTCTAATACTATTTTGCACTCTGGAAACGGTTCAAATGGCTCTGAGCACTAAGGGACTTAACTTATAAGGTCATCAGTCCCCTAGAACTTAGAACTACTTAAACCTAACTAACCTAAGGACATCACACACATCCATGCCCGAGGCAGCATTCGAACCTGCGACCGTAGCGGTCACGCGGTTCCAGACAGATTTCGTGGTACAAACTATTCTGAAGTGAATTAAATTTTCACTCTGCAACGGAGTGTGTGCTGGTTTGAGGCTTCCTGGCAGATTAAAACAGTGTATCGTACCGGGACTGGAGCCCGGGACCTTAGTCTTTCACAGACAAGTGATTTACCAGCTGAGCTACCCAAGTATCACTCACGACCAACCGTCACATCTTTACTTCCGCTAGTGAAGGGTGGAAGGAAGGAGATGAGGTACTGGCGGAAGTAAAGCTGTGAGGGATGGTCGTTCGTCTTGGGTGGTGGCTCAGTTAGGTTGCCGTCACGGTAGCTCAGCTAACTGCCCTCTGTGATAAAGGAACTGATGAACTTGAACGGGTGTCATGTGGCGTCGGCACAGATCAAATGACGAGAACAGTAACGAACAAAATGGAGGGAAAAGAAAAGTTGATGGAGCAACTGCTCGCGAAAAGCAAAGGTTCAGGTTTCGTGTCCCGGTGTGGCATACAGTTTTAATCTGCCAGTAAGTTTCATATGCTTAAGTTATTTTAAAGGGTCTAAAATTGAACCACAACGTGCCAAACTCTCGGCGGTACAATCCTCAAATAGAGCACATGATGTGTCCTCGCTTTCGAAGCTGTCATTTTGGAAACACTTGAGAATGGTATACATGCGAAATCAGTCACAGAGCAAAGCAGAAGTCTTATCCCTGCCAGGCCTCTCGCGAAAAGGTTGTCATTTCTGTACAAAGAACGTTTCTCTTTAACGTGAAATTTTCGATTCATTTATGTAGAGAGAACGGAAATGAGTGATATTATGGATCGTTGTTGGCACCCTCAGTCAGTTCGCTGAGCAAAAACAGTCAACAGCGCAAGATTTTTGCCATTGTACCACGCAGAACTAATCACAGCCAGCAAATAAATAGATGTTGGAATCAAAACAATGACTAGTTGCAACCTGTCAGTTTTACCAGTATCGAATATGTTTTCGCTGCCGTACCGTAGTTCTACAGTGCACGAGTAATATCGTTTCTAGATACAGGAGATCAAAGATTATAATGGTACGCAACCTTCGCCTGGCCCTTGTTTCTCGTCATTCTTATCAGTTATCTCATTTCCGACCTTCGCTCTGACTTTATAGTTGTCTCTTGCCTTGACTAAAGCGTTTGTGTCACGTTCAATAGAACTTACAAACATGAGGACAGGACATAAATTTTCTTAAGCCTCCAAGAACACAATAACAGATTTTTTTGATCACCTTGTCATTCACTGTCACCTTTACTCAGAAAATCATTTTTTTTTTCGACGCAATTAGGCTTTGATTGTAGCACACATACGTCATTGAAATATACAACAGTTGAAGTTTAACTTAGCGTCGATAACGTAGTCTTTAGAGACAGAAGATAACTGTGTGCTGGATTCGGACTGAGCCCCGACTGCTGTCTTTCACAGAAATAGCGCAACTGGTAGTGCGCCGCCCTCAACATTCCTAGAAGCGAGTAGTCTCAGCCCGGCGGATATCTACATGTTAGCATAAAATGATCACTGTACTACAGAGTTCACGTATTTCCTGTTTCTACGTACACAGTTTAAATACGTATGTCACTGATTGTGGGAGTTCAGTGTTGACACTGAGTAAAATGACGCAAGGACTAACACTAGATTCACACCCCGGGGATTGCGAATTTCCGTTTCCAAGTGGGAAGTTCTGAACTAGGTTCCCTGAACTTTCCCTAAAAATTAATTTTTGACAATTATGAAGCACAGCCTATGTACTTAATACCTGAAAGAAAAAACAGCCGAGTTCGCAATAAATTTTTAATTTCGGTTTCTGGTTACCGGTTTCGGTCTTTAAGGGGCTCCGGAAAGGCTCAAAATCATGAAAAGTTCAATTTTTACTTTTTTGCGTTTTCTGAATTTGCAGACTATTACCTTTTAATAGATATATAATTTATTCAATTCCGAAGACTACAACTATTTTTAAATTTTTTTTGAAATGTGTTCTACATGGACGTGACCCACTGTGGCGCTGTTAAACTGCTGTCAAATGGTGTTATTATTAACGTCCGTGTTCATCAGGTACATTTTAGTGATGTGAGATAAAGTATGTGTTGTGGCTAACCTGTGATGGTTCAATATATATCGCTGGTGTGATTATCGATTGTTTCATGTTTATTTACTCTGTCGTTATCTCGAAAATATTCGTAATTAATTCTGTTTCTTGAGTCTCTGTTTTGTTGAAGTATAATAATGAGTAAAAGTAAAGTTATTAGAAATCCTCTGAAGGCTTTTAAGAAAAGGAGAAATGTTGGAAAGCCAAAGGTATGTGTTATTACTGTAAACAATAAAGACGATAACCAAGTGAGTGAAACTAACCTCTCAAGTACACCTGCCCATAGCAGTCAAAGTGGGAAAGAAAATACTTCACAGAAGAAGCTTGGTTCAATGAGTGAAAACTATGAATGTTTTATGGGCGAATCGGATGTGAATGAAATATTTGATATGTCGGTTCTCAAAGGAATTTTTTCAAACTGTGTAAGATGTATTCATTGTAGTGAAGTTGGCCTGGAACTCTCCATAATAAAGCACGTAGGACTTGCTAGTGAAATACAACTGAAACGTGATAAGTGTTCATACATGACCACCTTTTGGAACAGTGTTGCAGTAACTGCAACTGAAGAAAATGGTAGCAAAATCTACGAACACAACAACGAGCGATGCTTGCTTTAGACAAGGAACGCCTTTGGGCTGCAGACAGGGCTGTAAAGAGTCTAGAAATACAAACAAGAGTAAACAGGAGGAGGAACAAGAGGAAGCTGGAGGAGAAGTTTGCAGAGGATGAAGATAATCCATCCTATGGACCTGGAATGCACTAAAAAGTTAATCCAATCTTTGTCGCTCGATTCCCAAAACTTTTATTTTCTCATACTAATTACATGTTTTTTAAGGATCTTCCAAACATACTTGTTTCAAACTTTCAGTAAATGTTACACAGTACCTTCTGCATAATTTAACACAGCCTTTTACCAAAAAACTGTATATTTTTGAATATATAAATAAAAAATTGCAAAAAAATGTTGTGAATTTTCATTACAATTGAAAATAATCATCTTTAATAACTGAACTAAAATTTTGTAAAATCCCTGTGTTAAGTTGTAGCCCATATTCCAATAAATAATCTGTAAAAAGTTCAACTTCCTACCTCAAATACTTTGTGAGGAAAGATGTAATTTATAAGCGTTATTTTAACATTGCAAGTATAGGGCGTTCCGGAGCCCCTTAAGACTATCCCCAGACTAAGGCTCTGAAATATATAACATTTACAATGCCTCAAACATGACATACATTGGACACTTCAGAATCTAATCCAAAATCCGCATTAATTAGGTTATAAAATGATGTGTCACCCAGATGACGCGATGAACCAGTGCACACAGCCGCTGTGTAGTACCGAATGGTAACCGTCGCGAACTGCTAACTAGCTAGCATAAAAAAGGGTTAAAAGAGGGGAGCTCCACCCACCGTTTCTCATATGAACCGTAACACAAAAGATGAAAACCCACAAACGTGGAGGTTATTTCCAAAAGGTACCAGATTTATGAGTATAGCAGAAAAATTCCCTTTAGCCACAATATTTCTCGTATGCTAAACATAGTCGATGGCAACGGCCTTGCCGCAGTGGATACACTGGTTCCCGTGAGATCACCGAAGTTGAGCGCTGGCGGGCGTGGTCGGCACTTGGATGGCTGACCATCCAGGCCGCCATGCGCTGTTGCCATTTTTGAGGATGCACTCAGCCTCGTGATGCCAATTAAGGAGCTACTCGACCGATTAGAAGCGGCTTCGGTCAAAGAAAACCACCATAACGACCGGGAGAGTGGTGTGCTGACCCCACGCCCCTCCTATCCGCATCCTCCTCTGAGGATGACACGGCGGTCGGATGGTCCCGGTAGGCCACTCGTGGCCTGAAGACGGAGAGCTAAACATAGTCGATATAAAGTTTGTCTGGGACTCACTGACATGTCTTTTAGAAAAATTTAATGTATCCTTCATTATTATTGTACAGTTGTTAGGAATTTAATCTTGAATTTGGTACTTTTTGTCATAAAAATTATTTTAAAGGCCTTCAAATTATACATCATGAACAAATAACGTTCTTCTCGCAAAATAACACTCTCTCTGGTAAATTCCTTGTATTACGTGTAGTTAATTCTAGAGGCAAGCATTTTCTTAATGGTGTCTTTTGTTCTCCCGCAGTGCTCTTCTCTGCATTTAAAATTTGTTATGTGAGCTATAATTTCAGCCTGTAATTTCTTCATATCATCATCAAACCTTGCACCACCTCTTGTTCCTAAAGCTGTTGCCCTACTATTCGTTTTCTCAACAGCTGCATGCTCGGCCTTCCTTTCCCAACATGAAACATACTTAGGTACGTAAATCAACAAACAGAGATCTTTCCCTTGAACAGCAGTTTTTACCCTTTAGCTTACAGTTTTCCTTTTGTTTGAACATTCGTTCTTACCTTGATCAGGCCTTCTTCTTTTAGGGCAGCTCACATCAATATACGCCATTAAAAAGTTTATCTGACGCACAACATCTGCAGTGCTTCAACATCTGTCATCTTCACTTATGATATCATCTCCTGATATGCATAATGGTTCGCAAAGCTTATCATTATGTTTACACATGATTTGAGGTTTTGCACTTGCAGCGGCACATATTTCCTGATCTTTTAAATTTCCTTGGCTTGTCTGTAAATTAAGGCAGATCGAAATATTCATTTTAAGTGTTCACCAAAAGCAAACGCAACAGAGAATAGACGAAAATAAAATAAAATAACGTAGTAACAGACTGTAGTTGGCTGACTCGGTTTGTGGTTACAGCACTCATACAGATCAGTGAAAGTCGATTTGATACTTCTTGCTACGCAAGGTCAAGGATACTTGGCTGGTTTTGTTGTAAAATGCTGGATCTGACTACCTCTACGTAAGAGGTTCGGTACTTTTTGCAAGAAAATATTTACTTGCTACAACCAGTAAGCTACTAGGTAGGGGTTGTTGCAGCTCTAAGTCATTTTTTGAATTTTTTGGATTTGTTATCTTTTAGAGACAAGCTCCACAAATAGTATGAGTGATACAATTTTGCTTATAATCGACTAAGACTTTTGGAAAACTCAACCCACTGTTTAAATTTGGAATAAAAATTGTTAGCAAAGGCGGCCGAAGACTTCGTGCATAAGAAGTCACCCTCGTTCTGCCATCAGCCTTATCAAAGAGAGCGGAGGAGCAGACAGAGGTTCAGGGCACTCTTCTGCCTTTGGGGTGGGAAACTGCCCCTAAAGTTGAAAGAATCAGCAATGATCACCGTCATTAGGATGCAGAAGGCACTTGAAACCCCTGCATTAAAAACATGTACTGTGTATCCACAGGACATGCGGCGTAATTGAAAAAGTGACGAGATGATCTCCCCATTGGCAAAAGATTCCATATTAGTCCCGCACGCGGATCTCCGGAAGGGGACTGCCAAGGGGGAGATGACCATGAAAAAGACTGAACAACCAACGAAAGAGTAACGTTCTTCGAACGTGGTAGGGAAGCTAGAAAACCCGAAGAAAATGCTAACAAGGGGTCCTTACGAACTTCTTTTCATCGATCTGACTCATCCGGAAAGGGGGTGTAAGGCAGAGCATGTAAACAGGAAGACGCAACTATCAACGGTTTTCCAGACACAATTGAATTGGAAAATTTTAGGCGCCTTGTATAGTTTTTATTTGTCGTTTAACAATCAAGGATTCTGCAGCCGAACAAGTACGCGTTTCGTTTTCCAGCGCTGTTTTTTTTTTTTTTTTTTTTTTTTTTTTTTTTTTTTTTTTTTTTTTTAAAATGGCGACCGAGAACCGTTTATGAATGTGAACCAAGTTTGTTTTGCAATAGACCCCACAGAGAAAAACCATACACATGCAAAAATTCGGCGTTCTTTGCATGCGATGTATGTTGCAATACTTATTGTTTTATGTTTCCCATGTTTCTACGATCAATCCCAAGATGATTCGTGCAGTGCCCCATAGGTAACCCATTATACGTCTCACAAATGTTGAAAAAAATGGTTCAAATGGCTCTGAGCACTATGGGACTTAACATCTATGGTCATCAGTCCCCTAGAACTTAGAACTACTTAAACCTAACTAACCTAAGGAAATCACACAACACCCAGTCATCAAGAAGCAGAGAAAATCTCTGACCCCGCCGGGAATCGAACCCAGGAACCCGGGCGCGGGAAGCGAGAACGCTACCGCACGACCACGAGCTGCGGGCACAAATGTTGAGAGAATAATGTAAATAAAATGACTGTACCTACTGATTTGACTGAAAGTTCTCTTCTATCAATTTTTCATTTCGAATCTCCTTAGGAATAAAAAAAGAAAAGAACAAAAGTTCCTTCTTTTTTTCAGCATAGGGACTATAAGAATTAGAAGGAAGATCAGCGTTGGCCGTAACTTTGATGATTTATTGACAGCAAAATCGATTGAGTTATTGTTATCGTTTCATAGCTTTTGTTACTGATAATAACTTGACACCAGTGCCTACAAGCTTTAATTTGTACGCTAAAGCACTGAAGATGATCACTATGTGATCGAAAATCGATTTTGCTGTCAATAAATCATCAAAATTACGGCCAACGCTGACCTTCCTTCTAATCTAACCTTCCTTATAATTTTTTGTTCGTTTTTTTAATTTTTATTTTTTTTATTTGGCAAGAGATTATTACAAAATGCCAAAGTACACTTACGAATCATTAATTGAACATTTCAAATTTAAAATTGCACATTAAAAACGCATAGCAAAAAGGAATGGGAAATGCACATTTTAACGATAATAATTAATGATGGTTATATAATAATGATTAATTAATAATAATGATTAATTAAATATTGATAATTTACACAAGCATAACAAATCTGTTATTGCAATGAAAAATAATTGTTGTTGTTGTTGTGGTCTTCAGTCCTGAGACTGGTTTGATGCAGCTCTCCATGCTACTCTATCCTGTGCAAGCTTTTTCATCTCCCAGTACCTACTGCAACCTACATCCTTCTGAATCTGCTTAGTGTATTCATCTCTTGGTCTCCCTCTACGATTTTTACCCTCCACGCTGCCCTCCAATACTAAATTGGTGATCCCTTGATGCCTCAGAACATGTCCTACCAACCGATCCCTTCTTCTGGTCAAGTTGTGCCACAAACTTCTCTTCTCCCCAATCCTATTCAATACTTCCTCATTAGTTATGTGATCTACCCATCTAATCTTCAGCATTCTTCTGTAGCACCACATTTCGAAAGCTTCTATTCTCTTCTTGTCCAAACTATTTATCGTCCATGTTTCACTTCCATACATGGCTACACTCCATACGAATACTTTCAGAAATGACTTCCTGACACTTAAATCAATACTGGATGTTAACAAATTCCTCTTCTTCAGAAACGCTTTCCTTGCCATTGCCAGCCTACATTTTATATCCTCTCTACTTCGACCATCATCAGTTATTTTGCTCCCCAAATAGCGAAACTCCTTTACTACTTTAAGTGCCTCATTTCCTAATCTAATTCCCTCAGCATCACCCGACTTAATTAGACTACATTCCATTACTCTCGTTTTGCTTTTGTTGATGTTCATCTTATATCCTCCTTTCAAGACACTGTCCATTCCATTCAACTGCTCTTCCAAGTCCTTTGCTGTCTCTGACAGAATTACAATGTCATCGGCGAACCTCAAAGTTTTTATTTCTTCTCCATGAATTTTAATACCTACCCCGAATTTTTCTTTTGTTTCCTTTACTGCTTGCTCAATATACAGATTGAACAACATCGGGGAGAGGCTACAACCCTGTCTTACTCCCTTCCCAACCACTGCTTCCCTTTCATGTCCCTCGACTCTTATAACTGCCATCTGGTTTCTGTACAAATTGTAAATAGCCTTTCGCTCCCTGTATTTTACCCCTGCCACCTTTAGAATTTGAAAGAGAGTATTCCAGTCAACACTGTCAAAAGCTTTCTCTAAGTCTACAAATGCTAGAAACGTAGGTTTGCCTTTCCTTAATCTTTCTTCTAAGATAAGTCGTAAGGTCAGTATTGCCTCACGTGTTCCAGTGTTTCTACGGAATCCAAACTGATCTTCCCCGAGGTTGGCTTCTACTAGTTTTTCCATTCGTCTGTAAAGAATTCGTGTTAGTATTTTGCAGCTGTGACTTATTAAGCTGATAGTTCGGTAATTTTCACATCTGTCAACACCTGCTTTCTTCGGGATTGGAATTATTATATTCTTCTTGAAGTCTGAGGGTATTTCGCCTGTTTCATACATCTTGCTCACCAGATGGTAGAGTTTTGTCAGGACTGGCTCTCCCACGGCCGTCAGTAGTTCCAATGGAATATTGTCTACTCCGGGGGCCTTGTTTCGACTCAGGTCCTTCAGTGCTCTGTCAAACTCTTCCCGCAGTATCGTATCTCCCATTTCATCTTCATCTACATCCTCTTCCATTTCCATAATATTGTCCTCAATAATTACCGATAGCAATATTCGATCCGGAGACTTCGTCCTTATGAAAGAAAGCACCACACGCTTTTTTTTCTTTTTTTTTTTTTTTTGTTTCCCTCTAGACCTTTTCCACTTCAGGTGTTGGTCCCTAAAGTCATAATACCCTCAACATCTGTCTAACCTACAAACAAAAACAATAACTGATGCTACTGACACTTTCACCCTGAAAAGGACGGGTTTTTGCCACTAATTCAGGCTCTGCTCATGCATCCGATCGCTCTGTAAAAAAAGGAAAAGGAAAGGATACAATGTTTTTTTTTAATTACCTATATTATATTCGTTTTACTTTTTCCTTTTCTTCGGGGGGCGTCCACAGCTGCCAGACAGCGAGGAACCTAGGTCGTCTTCTCGTTCATCGAGGGGAAACATGTTGCAGTTACCGTTGATGTCTCAAATGGTTCAAATGGCTCTAAGCACTATGGGACTTAACATCTGAGGTCATCAGTCCCCTAGACTTAGAACTACTTAAACCTAACTAAGCTAAGGATATCACACACATCCATGCCCGATGCAGGATTCGAACCCGCGACCGTAGCAGCCGCGTGGTTCCGGGCTGAAGCGCCTAGAACCGCTCGGCCACCGCGGCCGGCGTTGATGTCTCACGTCAGTCCATCCTTCAATCTCTTCTCACACCCGGGACACCCAAATGTTCCGGGTGGATGCGTAAACAACGATCCCAAATAATTCTCAAAGTGCGAACCATACGATGACTCGCGCTGTAAAACCGTATAGTTGCCTGATACGTCGTACCAAAAAAACCAACAGCTCTGCAACACCATGATTAAAAAAGTATGACAATGTCATACCTTTAATCCAGGCAGTGGATTATGTCGAGTAGCAGGATAGTAAGTGACATCAGGATGGATCAGTTCGGTGCGCTCTACGGACTGAGGCGTCCGCCGCAACAACAATGGCAACATGAGGCCTGTAAGGAGCCAACAGTCGGCAGCCGTATCACAAGCGAATCGGTGCATGTCGGTGTCGACAGCGGCGTATCTGGGGCAGAGAGCGTCCGCGGCAAGGTGCTAAGTGTGTAAACATTGCCGAGTGGGGAATTTTTCAACCGTTAGCACTTACCACAGCGCCCTCAAAGATGTGGGAAGGAAAGGCGAGTGTATGTTACTCCTCACCCACTCCCAGCCAATAGCCGGATGTTGGCGTTCAGCAGGCAGTGTACGTTGAAAGTAGAGGTAGAAATCCTTGGTTCTAGGAGCCCGTGTGGTCGATAGGACGTCCAACAGATAACTCATGTCGACCAGATAGGTACGAACGTGGCGTAGTGGCGGCGCCATATGTCCAACAGGAATCAGCAATGTGTTTACGGAATAAAATCGATTTCGCCGGACGACTATAGCTGATAAGAAGTCTAGGTTATTTCGTCACATATTTCGGCATACAAGCTATTCTGAAGTAAATGAAATTTTCGCTCTGTAGATGAGTGTGGGACGATAAGGAACTTGCCGGCAGATTAGACCTGTGTGCTGGACCGAGACTGGAACTTGGGACCTTTGACTTTCGACGACAAATGCTCTACCACCTGAGCTACCCAAACACGACCAGCCGGCCGCTGTGACCGAGCGGTTCTAGGCGCTTCAGTCCGGAACCGCGCTGCTGCTACGGTCGCAGGTTCGAATCCTGCCTCGGGCAGGGATGTGTGTGATGTCCTTGCGTTAGTTAGGTTTAAGTAGTTCTATGTCTAGGGGACTGATGACCTCAGATGTTAATTGCCATAGTGCTTAGAACCATTTGAACCGCAAGACCGCTGCGGTCGCAGGTTCGAATCCTGCCTCGGGCATGGATGTTTGTGATGTCCTTAGGTTAGTTAGGTTTAACTAGTTCTAAGTTCTAGGGGACTAATGACCTCAGCAGTTGAATCCCATAGTGCTCAGAGCCATTTGAACCATTTTGAACCGAACACAACCAAGCTCGACTCCGCGGAATCCTTGAATACGAGCGGCTTTACAAAGTACATAAGCACGCCTACAGTTTTCAAACTCGGTTTTCTCGAAAACAATTGACAAATGCGTCTTTCTGTTTGCATATGTTGAAGTTCTAGGCGTTCCCTACGCATCCTGTCAGTATGAAGCAGATCGGGGAGGGGAAGTTCGTAAGGCCGCCCTTAAGGCTCAGTCTAAATATAGTGGGGTCAGTGAAGTAAAAAGGAAACAAGACAATGATTTCTGGTCAGTCGGGTATAGGTAATATCAACAGCAGCAGGAAGTGGTGTAATTGGAGTCGGATTTGTTATGAATAGCAAGGTAGCGCAGAGAGTGAGCTAACGTGGACAGTTCAGTAGTAGGGTTGTTCTTATCAGAAACGACAGCAAACCAACACCACAACGACAGTTCAGGTACACACGCCAACGCCGCAAGCAGAAGTTGAAGAGATAGAAAAAGTACATGAGGGCACCGAAAGAATAATACTGTACGTAAAGGGAGATGAAAATCCAATAGTCACTGGGGATACGAAAGCGGTTGTAGGGGGAGGTGTAGGAGAAACGGTTACGGTATAATATGGGATTGGTAGTATGAATGAGAGAGAAGAAAGACTAATTGGGTTCTGCTATAAATTTCAGCTGCTAACAGCGAGTATTCGGTTCAAGGATCAGAAGAGAAGAAGGTATGCTTGGAAAAGACCGGGAGATAACTTACCATTTCCGTTAGATTACATCATGGTTAGGCGGAGATTCCGAAATCAGATATTAGATTGTAAAGTGTACCCAGGAGTAGTTACAGATTCAGATCCAAATTTAGTAATGGCGAAGAGTAGGCTAAAGTTTAAGAGACCATTCAGGAAGAATCGATGAGGAGAGAAGTGCCATACGGAAATACTAAGGAATGAAGAAATACGCTTGAAGTTCTGTGAGACAATAATACTGCCAATAGCTCAACTGACAGTTCACTTGAATGGACGTCTCTAAAAAGGGCAATCACAGAATTTGGGAAGAAATGCGTAGTTACTAGAAACGTAATCGCGAAGGAACCCCGAGTAACAGAAGAAATACTTCAGTCGCTTGGCGGAAGAAGGTTGGTTCAAATGGCTCTGAGCACTATGGGACTTAACTTCTCAGGTCATCAGTCCCCTATAACTTAGAACTAATTAAACCTAACTAACCTAAGGACATCACACACATCCATGCCCGAGGCAGGATTCGAACCCGCGACCGTAGCGGTCGCGCGGTTCTAGACTGTAGCGCCTAGAACCGCGCGGCCACTTCGGCCGGCGCGAAAGAAGGAACTACAAAAATGTTCAGGGAAATTCCGGAATACAGAAACACAAGTCACTTAAGAATAAAACAAATAGCAAGTACAGGGAAGCTAAGGCAATATGATTGCATGAAAAATTTGGAGACATCGAAAAAGAAATGATTGTCGGGAGGACAGACTCAGCATACAGAAACGTCAAAACTACCTACGATGAAATTAAAAGCAAGAACGGTAACATTAAGAGTGCAAGGGGAAGTTCACTGTTAAATCAAGAATAGAGAGTGGATAGGTGGAAAGAGTACATTAAAGGCCTCTATCAGGGGCAAAACTTGTCTGATGACGTAAAGGAAGAAAAAACACAGATTCGACAGGTTAGAGATGGGGGTGACACTATCAGAATCAGAATTTATTATAGTTTTGGACCACTTAAGATCAAATAAGGCAGAAGCGATAGATAACATTCTGTCCGATTTTCTAAAATCATAGAGGGACGTGGCATCAAAACGACTGTTCACGTTGGTATGTAGAATATATGAGAGTGGCGATATACCATCAGACTTTAGAAAACACATGATCCACACAATTCTGAAGATATTAAGAGCCGACAAGGGAGAAAATTATCGCATAATCAGCTGAGCAGCTCATCCATCCAACCTGCTGACAAGAATAATATGCAGAAGAATGGAAAAGAAAATTCAGGATCTGTTAGATGACAACCAGTTTGACTTTACGAAAGGTAAAGGCACCAGAGAGTCTATTCTGACACTGCGACTGATAATGGAAGACTGAAGAAAAATCGGGACGCATTCATAGAATTTGTCAACGAAGAAAAAGCGATCGACAATGTAAAATGGTGGGAGACGCTCAAAATTCTGAGAAAAATAGGTGTAAGCTACAGGGAAGGATGGATAATACACAATATGTACGAGAACCAAGAGGGAACAATAAGACTGCAAGGCCAAGAACGAAGTACTCGGATTAAAATGAATGTAAGAGAGGGTTGCAGTCTTTCGTTCCTGCTGTTCAATCTATACATCGAAGAGGCCATAACGGAAACAAAATAAAGATTCAAGGGTGGAATTAAAATTCAGGGTGAAAGGAATATTAATGATAAGATTCGCTGATGCTATCGCTAACCAGAGTGAAAGTGAAGAAGAATTACAGGATGTGTTGAATGAGTGAGTTCAGAATATGAATCGAGAGTAAATCGAAGAAACACGAAAGTAATGATAGGAAGCTGAAATGAGAATAGCGAGAAACTTAACAACAGAACTGGGCATCAGGAAGTAGATGGTGTTAAGGAATTCTGCTACCTGCGGAGCAAAATAACTGTTGACGGACGAAGTCTCTAGGAGGACGTAAAAAGCAGACTTCCACTGGCGAAAAGGAAATTCCTGGCCAAGAGATGTATACTAGGCCTTAATTTGAGGAAGAAATTACTGAGAATATACGTTTGGAACGTAGCATGGTAAGATAGTGAAACGTGGACTCTGGGAAATTCGCAACAGAAGAGAATCGAAGCATTTGAGGTGTGAAGATAGAGAAGAATGTTGAAAATTAGGTGGATTTATAAGGCTAGAAATGAGGAGGTTCTCCACAGAATCGGGGAGGACGGAATTATATGGAAAATACTGAGAAGAAGAAGAGACAGCATGACAGAACATCTGTTAATATATTAGAAATTGCTTTCATTGTACTAGAGAAAGCTGTAGAATGTTGACAGTGTACCTCTCAAATATTGTCGACTTTTTCCAATAATAACGCAGATGCTAGTATATTCATGTCTGTTCCATTCCTTGGAAATGTTTCTTACAGAATTAAGCGTCTACGAAAAATTATATCTGTAATGTTTTCTTCTCTAAAGATAAATTTGGAAAAAAAGTTTATCTCAGCGTTTTCACGCATTAGTTTTATTACTGTTCTCGTGATAATATTTTTGTGTTCTTATAAGGTTTTCAATATAAGTTACCATATTTTACTCTATAGCAGAATCATTTAACATTGCATTTGTTTCCCAATTCAGGCGTCTATAAATTGACCTGTAATGATCGCCCATGTTATCACAGCGATAAAAAAAACAGAGCTATGAATCCAAGATAAAAAGGGCATTTGTTAGTAAAGACAGGAGTAAATGTAGATACCTCTACATTTGCCGAACACTTACTAATTGTTAATCATACTCCGAAAAATTTGGAGGACACAGTTATTTTGCACAGAGAAGTTGTATGTTTGGGAGAACTAGACATATTTAAACATCTAGAGCTCAGGGGCGGAAATTTACTGAATGACCAGCTGCATCTTGCTTGCAGACAATTTTTTGAAGGCTTCAAACCTATACTGTGCATAAAATCTTCACACGGTTGCCGGTAGCCTTTGTGGGTTGCTCATTCCTCAAAATTACAATACATATATTTTTTGTGCATACGTATTCGTTTCCCCAGTTTTATATTTTCTGAAGACACTGATTTTACCCACTTTCGTTACTGCATGTTTTTCACTATACGATGATCACGCACTAATCTCTTACATCGTCACGTACGTTTATCTCAGCGTTTTCACGCATTAACTTTATTACTGTTCATACGGTAACATACTTGCGGTCTTATAAGGACTTTAATATAACTTCATATATTTTACTTTTCAGTAGCATTCTTTAGCATACTTTATTTTTTACTGCTCTTTCACGCCGTCCCCACCCTCCCTCGCCACCCCAATGCATCTCCACTCATTGGCCGTTTAAGTCGCAAGCGTACTTCGATCTCAGTGCACTGTAATATTAGTAATTTTCGCCTCACAAACATTAATATACGCTCAATAGTAAACGCCTGATGGCCTAAAGTTATCGAACAATTGTAAAGTAACAGAAATGAACCATCGCGTAGCAGCGACAGAATCTATTATTCTTTATCTTTCCCGTTCTTGCGCGGTGCCTGTAAATCTCTATGTACATGTATCGATTAATGGTACAAAAAAGAATTCTGTTGTTTCAAGACAAATGAGGCTTTCGGCGCCTCACCTTTTCCTTTTTGTATTCTATGCAAGGCGGACGCGGACTTGCTGCGTTCCGCAACTGTATTTTATATTTTATGTGAAAATATTGAGTGAATATGCTAATTGTTATTTTTTCCAATCAGAAAACATGTAGTTTCTTGTAACTGATATCGAACAGACAGCGTCAAGAGGACATTTTGACTGTTATGTATAAAGTATTTAACCACAATGGTCATCTATTGTAATTTAATATGAAAAGGTACGTAACATTAAAAAAAACGTGTGTTAAAGATAAGTGTGCTTATTTTAGTAAATTAACCTTGATGATTCCATATCCTTATTTACCTGAATGATAATTATTTTGTGTTACTTCATCACCAGAAATTACGATCACGCTGATGGGCCGAACGCTGCATGAGGCAGAAGGAACATTATCGTTTTCCTATTATTTCTGAACCAACTTTTTGTGCAGTGTTGCATTTCTTTTAAAGTCTATAAATCTTCTGGTCCCTTAGTGTTGATCCGGGTATGACTACAACGCGACTATAAAAATGCACAGAAATGATAATGTTTCTTCCGAACGATCTCAAATATATATATCAATATGCTGCTCTTATTCAGGTATTTAATGCTCAACGTATGTTATTATAATAGTGTAAACAATCCCCGATTCTGTTGCCAAGTGGCCCACTAAAATATTCACTTTTTCGACATTAAAAAAATACATATATAAAATAACAATTCTTTTTCTTTTCGTCCCCCAAGAGCAACGCTACAGCACGCACCACCTGAATTGTTTTTCTGGTGTCCACGCTCACCGTTTTCTATCAGTTGGTGTGTAGCTCATACCATGAATTTGGAAGTTTGTGGTAAGGCCTTATGGGACCAAACTGCTAAGGTCATCGGTCCCTACCCTTACACACTACTTAAACTAACTTAACTTAACTTACGCTAAGGACAACACACACACCCATGCCCGAGGGCGGAATCGAACCTCCGACGGTGGTAGCCACGCGAACCGTGACAAGCCGCCCTAGGCCTCGCGGCTACCCCGCGCGGCTCATAACATGATCTGACATTTTATTTGATTTTCATTATTTCTGGATTTTAACTATTTTTGGTTGACAAGCTCTCATCATCATAGCGTCAACATATTTAATAATGTATACAATGATGTGCATTGACGGTATATTTTTATTGCATAAATATCATATCGCTTCATTATTTGATGTTTCTCTAATGTGAAATTTTAAGTACTAGTTTTCATTATTTTGCTATGTTCTATGATATATGTGATACTCCCAACCTTTTCGGGGGTTCTGGACCGTGGAGGTGGCTTAATTTTGACATGTATGTTTCCGGGTTTACTTATTTTGTTACATTGTCTTCAGGTTACAAGTATTTCCGAGGAAGACGGGTTTCCATCCGTCGAAACCCTGATGCAAAGTTGAATAAAACCAAATTTTGTCGCAACTGCTTGGTTGCTTTGGATTCATCTACTGACATTCAACGTTGCTGAAGCACAGTCATGTTCAAAGTACTTAAATTTATATTCGTTGTTAACAGGTTTCTCTTTTTCACAAACGCTTTCCTTACTATTACCAATCCATATTTTATATTGTATCTACTTTAGCCTGCCCAAATAGCAAAATTCATCTACAGTTTTTAATGTCTTATTTCCTAATCTAAGTTCTTCAGCGTCACCTGATTGAATTCGACTACATGCCATTACCCTTGTCTTTCTTTTGTTGGTGCTCATCTTATATCCTCCGTCTAACATAAAGCCCATTCCGTTCAACGACTCTTCTAAGTTCTTTGTTGTCTCTGACAGGATTACAGTGTCATCGACAAACCTCAAAGTTTTTGTTTCTTCTCTCTGAACTTTAATTCCTTCTACAAATTTTTCTTTGGTTTCGTTTAGTGCTGTTGAATGTACAGATTGAATAACATCGGAGATGGGCTTCAGCCCCACCTCACTCCCTTCTCAACCACTGCTTCCCTTTCACGTCCTACGAATCTTACAACCGCCGTCTGGTTTCTGTAAAAGTTATAAATAACCTTTTCACTTTCTGTATTTTACCGCTAGTACCTTCAGAATTTTAAAGAGTGTGTTCCAGTCAGTATCGTCAAATGCTTTATCTGAGTCTACAGACGCTATAAATGTAGATTTGCCTTTCCTTAACCTATCTTCTAAGAGAAGCTCTAGGGTCAGTATTGCCTCTCGCGTTCCTACATTTCCCCAGAATTCGAATTGGTCTTCCCCGAGGTCGGCTTCTACCAGTTTTTCCGTTCTCCTGTAAATAATTCATGTCTGTATTTCGCAACCACGACTTACTAAACTGATTGTTCGGTAATATTGACACCTATCAACATCTGCTTTTCTTGATATTGAAATTATTACACCCTTCTTGAAGTCTGAAGGTATTTCACCTGTGTTGTGCGTCTTATACACCAGGTCGAGTAGTTTTGTTATGGCTGGCTCTCCCAAAGATATCAGTAGTTGTGACGAAATGTCATCTACTCCAGAGGCTTTGTTTCAACTTAGATCTTTCAGTGCCCTCATATTTTCCTAGAATTTAAGAATCTTTTCATATTCCAAACCTTATGTCAATCTCATCATCTCTACGTTACGTTACATCCGGCACCCTCCGTGATCTATTTTCTGTTCACCTACTGTCCCCACATTCCCGCCCCTTTACGTCCTGGACCAAGTTAACTATTTCTTCATCCCATAGGAGACCTCCTATTAGTCTGTCCTTCCTGTTGGTGAGGGTCTTCTATAGGCTTCCTTCCTCACACATTCATCTTAGTACCTCATTATTTCATACTTTATAGAGGATGAGCTACATAAAACTGGTGGGAAGCTATTTCTTGCACCTTGAGATAAACAAACCATCTGACATAGTTTACGCCTTGCTAGATGGTGTAAGTTGAGTTGCCAATCTTTTGGTGCATTAGATATTTTCCGGGTTTAGTTTTATTTCGGACACCTTGCGTGTCTGTTTAACTTTTAACATTATTCGATTGCACTACATTTAAAGTGGTTTCAGTTTTTTCTTCTTCTCATTTTCCGATGGCCATCCAGTGTGATCTTGCTTCCTAAAAGGGAGAAATTTTTCGCTTCTCCAGCTACTAAATTACCAATTTTTATGAAAAGCAAGTCTTTATTCTTCTGTCATGTAATCTTCACTTTCATCATTTCTTTCTTTATCCTTAAGCCACCTTCCGTGTTAAGTTCCACAATACTTTCAATAGGTCTTTAAGCCTTTCATACGACCTGCCAGAAGGGACATGTCGTTTACGAACCTTAGCCGTTCACTTTCATTCCTCTTCTGAGATTTTCTTTCATTTCCTTCATTGCTTCATCGGTGTACGTATTGAATAAGGCGGCTAATAAACTACAATCCTGCCTTACACCCTTCTTAACACGAACTTTCCATTATAAACTTTGCAGTTTTTAAACTCTCATTTTGTACACAGCCCAACAAAAAAATGATGGACTTGGAAAGGGAAGCGAAAATGAAATGAAATTTCACAGGATGATTGGGTGATTACGAAACAAATTGCACTATGCACTATGAACTCACTTGCCAGTATAACATGGCATCCCCTCTGGCTTGGATGCAAGCACTGACTCGGTTGTATATCTCCTGCGGCATGTAGTTACCCAACTGTTGTAACCGGTCCTTGACATTCTGCATACTCGCACTAAGGTTAATTTCACGTCAGAAATGGTCCCTCACACTATTTAGGACAGATCTGGCGATCTTTCTGGCCACAAGAATATCTCGACATCGCCCAAACAATCCATAGAGACACCTGCCTTGACATGCATTGTCCTGTTCAAAAACGGTACCGCAATACTCTCACTTGAGAGTAACATATGAAGACGCAGGATGTTAGTGACTTACAGTTGTACCATTAGAGTTCCATCGATCACTATCAGCCATGACCCGAAGTCTTAACTGATGGCTACTCAAACATTGATGCTAGTAGTAACCGCCGCGCCTCTCGAAACCAATGGAAGATTTGGTCCTCTCCCTAGCTCGCCGCCATACTCACCGCCGACGGTCATCTGGTATAGAGCAGAATCACCATTCATTGCTGAACACAGTGCGACTCCACTCATTAGTAGTGCATTTCCCGATCATAGCACCATTTCAAATGCACTCGTTTGTGTTAATGACAGCCTACACATGAGACAATAGTTCCGTAGTCCAGCTGCTACTAGTGCCAACGGGCTTGCCGCAGTGGTTACACCGGTTCTCGTCAGACCACGGAAGTTAAGCGCTGTTGGGGTTGGCTATCATTGGGATGGGTCACCGTCCAGGTTTGCCGAGTGCTGTTGGCAAGCGGGGTACACTCAACCATTGCGGACCAGTTGAGGAACTACTTGATTGAGAAGTAGCAGCACAGTCACGAAGACTTACAACGAACAGGAGGGCAGTGTGCTGTCCACATGCCCTTCAGTGTCCACCTCCGGTGACGTCTAAGGGCTTAGGAAGACATGGCGGCCGGTCGGTCTTAATCGGGCTCCAAGTCCTGTTCGGGCGGTGTTTGTTTTATTTTTTGGCTGCTACTAGTCTCCGACCAGTGGCTGTGTTGCAGGGAGTCCATTACTTGTTCACGAATGGAAGATCTAAATGGGTTACGATGTGGTTGGTGCACAACACGGAGCCTTGTCGTGATCAGACGTGGTCACCAGAACCTTCGTGGTGGGTGTACCCGCCCTCACGTTCCCTCATGTCCACAGTCAATTATCACAAGCCGACCAAACGGACACTTGCAATGAGGCCAGTTTCATTATGAAGTACTGACAACGCTGTGTCATAAGAATGTGCAGCATCTCCATGTTCGCCACAGTGCTCGATGTGTTCACGCTGTTCACGTCCCTATATACCCTACCCGGTAACAACACTAACCACGAACAACACTAATGCAATCTGGGCCGGTTTTTTTTTTTTTTAATCTTATGGGACTTATCTGCTAAGGTCATCAATCCCTAAGCTTACACACTACTTAACCTAAACTATCCTAAGGACAAACACACACACACACATGCCCGGGGGAGGACTCGAACCTCCGCCGGGACCAGCCGTACAGTCCATGACTGCAGCACCAAAGACCTCTCGGCTAAACCCGCGCGGCACTCTGGGCCGTTCTGCCTATCGCAGACAACTGTAACTCTAATCGTTTACATACCCACTGACGGACTGTACGAGTACGAAGTGACATCCAAGTACGTTTTCTGGGTGATTCGCTTTTTATTTTCAGGCAGCGCATTCTTCGTCTGTAACTGTACGTTAGCCCCACATTTCGAAGTCTTGTGACTATGTTACTCCATCTTCATCTACGTCTACGTAAGTTACATTATGAAAACTTTTCCGAGCTGTATCAGTGCTACTGTAAAACTAGGAAAGTCAGTTTTTAAGTACACCATTAGAATTTTTCAATATACCATTAGAATAAAAAATAGGCCATTAATTGTTGTTACAAGTCAAATGAACGATCTTTTGTTTCACAAGGATAATTAAGCCTTAAGCGGAAGCTTCATATCCCTGTATTGCTCGGCAGCATTTCAACTATTTTCAAAGCAAATATGGCAGTGTTGTTATACATAATGAGCGATCAAAAAGTTTCGGTTTGAGGGCATTGTTACGCCGTATATGCAATGTGGCACGACTCTGATGCGGATATACACTCCTGGAAATTGAAATAAGAACACCGTGAATTCATTGTCCCAGGAAGGGGAAATTTTATTGACACATTCCTGGGGTCAGATACATCACATGATCACACTGACAGAACCACAGGCACATAGACACAGGCAACAGAGCATGCACAATGTCGGCACTAGTACAGTGTATATCCACCTTTCGCAGCAATGCAGGCTGCTATTCTCCCATGGAGACGATCGTAGAGATGCTGGATGTAGTCCTGTGGAACGGCTTGTCATGCCATTTCCACCTGGCGCCTCAGTTGGACCAGCGTTCGTGCTGGACGTGCAGACCGCGTGAGACGACGCTTCATCCAGTCCCAAACATGCTCAATGGGGGACAGATCCGGAGATCTTGCTGGCCATGGTAGTTGACTTACACCTTCTAGAGCACGTTGGGTGGCACGGAATACATGCGGACGTGCATTGTCCTGTTGGAACAGCAAGTTCCCTTGCCGGTCTAGGAATGGTAGAACGATGGGTTCGATGACGGTTTGGATGTACCGTGCACTATTCAGTGTCCCCTCGACGATCACCAGTGGTGTACGGCCAGTGTAGGAGATCGCTCCCCACACCATGATGCCGGGTGTTGGCCCTGTGTGCCTCGGTCGTATGCAGTCCTGATTGTGGCGCTCACCTGCACGGCGCCAAACACGCATACGACCATCATTGGCACCAAGGCAGAAGCGACTCTCATCGCTGAAGACGACACGTCTCCATTCGTCCCTCCATTCACGCCTGTCGCGACGCCACTGGAGGCGGGCTGCACGATGTTGGGGCGTGAGCGGAAGACGGCCTAACGGTGTGCGGGACCGTAGCCCAGCTTCATGGAGACGGTTGCGAATGGTCCTCGCCGATACCCCAGGAGCAACAGTGTCCCTAATTTGCTGGGAAGTGGCGGTGCGGTCCCCTACGGCACTGCGTAGGATCCTATGGTCTTGGCGTGCATCCGTGCGTCGCTGCGGTCCGGTCCCAGGTCGACGGGCACGTGCACCTTCCGCCGACCACTGGCGACAACATCGATGTACTGTGGAGACCTCACGCCCCACGTGTTGAGCAATTCGGCCGTACGTCCACCCGGCCTCCCGCATGCCCACTATACGCCCTCGCTCAAAGTCCGTCAACTGCACGTACGGTTCACGTCCACGCTGTCGCGGCATGCTACCAGTGTTAAAGACTGCGATGGAGCTCCGTATGCCACGGCAAACTGGCTGACACTGACGGCGGCGGTGCACAAATGCTGCGCAGCTAGCGCCATTCGACGGCCAACACCGCAGTTCCTGGTGTGTCCGCTGTGCCGTGCGTGTGATCATTGCTTGTACAGCCCTCTCGCAGTGTCCGGAGCAAGTATGGTGGGTCTGACACACCGGTGTCAATGTGTTCTTTTTTCCATTTCCAGGAGTGTATAAGCACCGACATTAAGGTAAGAGATTAGTGTGGACTGCGTGTCTTTCCAGCTTGCTTGCGGTAAATGCGCAAATGTAAAATATGAAGACGTTATTACCTGATGCATCTAAACAGGACCAATTTGCTATTATTCTTTTCTAGGCTGTCCAAGGACAAACAGCGGCAGACATCCCTCGGACAATGAAGAATGTATATGGGATAGCGTGTCCGTCGAAAACCACCATTGTGGAAAAACTACGACAAGGCGTGCTGCTGCTTCACGATAAATCACATGTTGACTATTTTTCGACCGTGACCATCTCAAGAAATATGTAAAAGTTTTTTTTTAAATTACCGCTACCAGTTACAAACTTTGTCAACTATTGTATTACTTATTTATTTAGCGGCATGTTTCGAGGGAATACCTCATCTTCAGGCTAAATAGCACTACAAAAACAACTTTACAATAACGTCATACAGATGTTACATAGTCTTTTCGTAAATTCTGTGGTCATCCTGTGGAAGAATAGAAAACTTAGAGAGAGGCGATGTCACTTTGGAAGCCGGACTGATGTTTGCACGAAAATGTTTTGTAATGGTCACTCACTTTGTTCTTCTGGCGTGGTAGTCTCGTTGTGATGCGTTGCGGTGTTTCCATTTCCGCAGCTCTCTCGGTCACTGAACAAAAATTGTCACTAACGTAGCAGTAACTTGGAAACACGATCACAAACAGTCCTGTAGTGCAGTCGACAATATGGCGGTCGAAATACAGCTGGTTTCGATTTGACTGTCGATTTGTCGATCTATGTGGTGTAAGATCTTTACATGTCTTCTGCACGTCTTGTTATCGTATTACAGATGTAGGTTGACGAAATACATTACAAAATGAGCACCTCTTACAATATTAACAGTTTGTATCATGATGTGTTCAATAATATTGTAAGATGTGGTCAATTTGTAATGTATTTCGTCAACCTACATCTGTAACAATATAACAATATTACTGAACACATCATGATACAAACCGTTAATATTGTAAGAGGTGCTCAATTTGTAATGTATTTCGTCAACCTACATCTGTAATACGATAACAAGACGTGCAGAAGACATGTAAACATCTGCCACCACACAGATCGACAAATCGATAATCAAATCGGAAACAGCTGTATCTCGACCGCCATCTTGTCCACTGCACTACAGAACTGTTTGTGATCGTGTTTCCAAGTTACTGCTATGTTACTGACAATTTGTGAACAGTGAGCCACGGAAATAAAAACACCGCAACGCATCACAACGAGATTGCCACGCCAGAAGTACAAATGAGGGACCGTTACAAAACATTTTCGTGCAAACATCAGTCCAGCTTCCAAGGTGACATCGCCTCTTACTAGGTTTTCTCTTCTTCCACAGGATGACCACAACATTTACGAAAAGACTATGTAACATCAGTATGACCTTATTGTAAAGTTGTTTTTGTAATGCCATTTAGCTTGAAAATGAGAATTAACCCTCGAAATATGTCGCTAAATAAATAAGTAATACAATAGTTGACAAAGTTTGTGACTGGTAGCGGTAATTTAAAAAAAAAAAAACTTTTACATAAATCACATCCCCACATCTTAAGAGCCGTACGCAAGATTTGCGCCAACTCAAGAGGAAGACACTGGAGCACAAGAAATCAGAAATGAGCTACGTATACTCGCTTTAAACTAGCCAGCGAGTCCTGTGACGTCAACTCAGAACAAACCGTCTCCGTGTACCCGTAGGCTCGACTCTGTAAGTCTCCGCCGCTGACTACCCGTCACCTGAGTCTGTTGTCGGCTACAAGGGGACTCGACTCGTTCAGAAACCACAGCGAGTTCATCAGTTCGCAACTATAACCGCGTCCTCATTACCACAAACGCAACCGTTCTGAAAAGAATTTCCACCTTTGAACTATAAATTACTATTCTCATGTGCAAGACGAAATATGACAAAATGTCCGACCTGCGTACATGACGGAAGCAGGTTATATGCCAAAATAACGACTGATCGGCTAGCAGTGAATATTGTTCTGTTCATAAATACATTTAAATGCATTCATGTTCAGAAAAGAAGAGAGGACCTTGAAAGACTAGAGATAGGATGCTCATACTCTCAGGACATGTACATAAGTATGTTCTGCTTAAACGATTAGCATTTGAACCTTGTCGGCCCGAGAGTTCAAGATCAACATCGATTTCGCAGCGCACAACCCCCTACCGGTAAAATGTACCTGTGGCTCGCGTTGTCACTATAAACCCAAGGTAACGTGTCAGTGCGATTTGGGCAGACGTTCTGGACGTCTCGCAGACGTAACCGTGAACGGTACTATTAAATTAGTGAGTTTGAAAGAGCGCGCGTTATCGGCATTCATCGAGGAAATTTCTGCTCGTGTGTGACGAAATATTTCGGGAATGCAACGAGCGTGTGCAGAATGGTTCACGGAAGGTCATAAAACACGACGGGATGGGTCAGTGGAACACATCGTATACTATCAGGGATGACAGTCCACGCCGTTTATTACGGCGTGAGTTCCGTGCGGGTCGTCCACTTCCCTGTCTATCTTTGACGAATATGAAGAAACATGCTAGAGTGCAATAGCGACGTCACTGGGGTCAGGGATGGCGTCAGATAGTGTTTTCGGACGAATCCAGCTCCTGTTTGTTTGAAAATCATAGCCGCATTTGATTCTCACCAGACAGGGATAGCGGCATCACAGTGACTGCATTCGTGCAACACATACAGCACCAGCTCAAGGCCTTATGGTGTGGGGTGCTATTGGGTACAACCACAAATCACAACTGGTGCGTGTCCAGGGCACTGTGACCAACGTGACTTACAAGAATAATATCCTGCGACCCGTAGCCATACCCTTTCTGCATAATACCTCGGACGCCATTTTTCAGCAGGACAATCCACAACCACCACGATGCTGCACGAACTCGTGCCTTCTTGGTGTCAAAGGATGTCAGCCTTTTGCCCTGGACCGCCAGATCACCAGATTTGTCACCAATCGAACATGTGTAGGATATGATGAAACGACGATAGCAGTGGTGTGACCCAGTGCCAACCACTGCAGATGAACTTTGCAACCAGCAGAATGCAGCATGAATGCCTCTACCACAGGATGCCATTCACGCCTTATACGCGTCGGTGCCATCACAAGTAGAACAAGTTATCACGGCCCAAGACAGACCCTGTGCCTACTAGGCAACAGGACACATGCATAATTTATTTATTTTTAGCACTATCTTGATTAATATTAATTAATTTACTATTTTGACATTTTAATTTTACCAGGATTTGGTATTATTTCACACATTGTATGATAAGAAAGAGGGAAAATTGAATCATTTGGAACACTAGGTGGTGACTGAAATGCGGAACATACTAATGTACGTGTCCTGTGACGTTCTATCTCTAGTCGTTCAAGGTGTTCTGTTTTTTCCTGAACAGGAGTGGCAAAAAATGGTTCAAATGGCACTGAGCACTATGGGACTCAACATCTGAGGTCATCAGTCCCCTAGAACTTAGAACTACTTAAACCCAACTAACCTAAGGACATCACACACATCCATGCTCGAGGCAGGATTCGAACCTGCGACTGTAGCAGTCACGCGGTTCCAGACTGTAGTGCCTAGAACCACACGGCCACCGCGGCCGGCTGAACATGAGTGTAGATAAAACATTTTTGAAGACTACTGAAAATTTATTATAATATTTAATAACTATTCAGAGAATATCTAACAATTATGTTGACATATACACACTTTCGGGCCTAACTGAGCCTTTAATGACAGTAGCAGAAAACATTACATGAGGATGAACTGCAATCTTTAAATGATGATTAATCATGGAAATAATTTACAAAAAATGAATGATAATCTACACAACTCACTGGTGACCCATAAACGCAAGTTGCCCTGACCAAACGAATACAGAGATACAGCGCGTTTTGGTCGCAGGGATATAACAGTGACGTTTCCGTGTCCAGTTTTCGTTTAATGTAGCACATATTATGTTTTCTCGCGGTGGAGTTGGAATAAACAGCAACGCAGTTAGAAAAATTTGTATGCGTGTAGCATAAGGTGAAACCTATTCCAGACATCACTCCACCTTTAACGGAACTCATTTGCAATTGTGCGATTTTTATCGATTCTCGTTTTACGCCCTCCACAGTCTCACAAAACAGAGCTTTGTTAAAGCTCACCCGACCCTGGCAAGCGGTCATTTCGCCTTGCATGTGCTACTTTACAGATGAAAGACTGTGTACTCATCTTCTGTACTAACAGTAAGTCACAACTGGCTTTACAGTGCTGCATACTCCAGTAGGAGAGAATGGGTCGACGAACATGACGAATTCGCAGCGCCACAGTTCTCAGGGTCGTCATAGTCCCGGAACTACGAGGTGCATTCAAGTTCTAAAGTCTCCGATTTTTTTTCTCCGGACTGGAAAGAGATATAAACATGTGCATTGTTTTAAAATGAGGCCGCGTTCATTGTCAATACGTCCCAGAGATGGCAGCACCATACAGCAGATGGAATTTTACCGCCAGCAGCGAGAATGAGAACTGTTTTAAATACTTAAAATGGCGACGTTTTCCTTACTTGAACAGCGTGCAATCATTCGTTTTCTGAATTTGCGTGGTGTGACACCAATTGAAATTCATCGACAGTTGAAGGAGACATGTGGTGATGGAGTTATGGATGTGTCGAAAGTGCGTTCGTGGGTGCAACAGTTTAATGGAGGCAGAACATCATGTGACAACAAACCGAAACAACCTCGGGCTCGCACAACCCAGTCTGACGACATGATCGAGAAAGTGGAGAGAATTGTTTTGGGGGATTTCCGAATGACTGTTGAACAGATCGCCTCCAGAGTTGGCATTTCTGTGGGTTCTGTGCGCACAATCCTGCATGAAGACCTGAAAATGCGAAAAGTGTCACCCAGGTGGGTGCCACGAATGCTGACAGACGACCACATGGCTGCCTGTGTGGCATGTTGCCAAGCAATGTTGACGCGCAACGACAGCATGAATGGGACTTTCTTTTCGTCGGTTGTGACAATGGATGAGACGTGGATGCCATTTTTCAATCCAGAAACAAAGCGCCAGTCAGCTCAGTGGAAGCACACAGATTCACCGCCACCAAAAAAATTTCGGGTAACCGCCAGTGCTGAAAAAATGATGGTGTCCATCTTCTGGGACAGCGAGGGCGTAATCCTTACCCATTGCGTTCCAAAGGGCACTACGGTAACAGGTGCATCCTACGAAAATGTTTTGAAGAACAAATTCCTTCCTGCACTGCAACAAAAACGTCCAGGAAGGGCTGCGCATGTGCTGTTTCACCAAGACAACGCACCCGCACACCGAGCTAACGTTACGCAACAGTTTCTTCGTGATAACAACTTTGAAGTGATTCCTCACGCTCCCCACTCACCTGACCTGGTTCCTAGTGACTTTTGGCTTTTTCCAGCAATGAAAGACACTCTCCGTGGCCGCACATTCACCAGCCGTGCTGCTGTTGCCTCAGCGATTTTCCAGTGGTCAAAACAGACTCCTAAAGAAGCCTTCGCCGCTGCCATGGAATCATGGCGTCAGCGTTGTGAAAAATGTGTACGTCTGCAGGGCGATTACGTCGAGAAGTAACGCCAGTTTCATTGATTTCGGGTGAGTAGTTAATTAGAAAAAAAATCGGAGGCCTTAGAACTTGAATGCACCTCGTAGAAGGTGAACGAAGGATGCACGATAGTACTGATGTGACAGTGGCAACCTGAGTTGTCAAGTATGCAACCCGCAACATTTTATTCGTAATCGCTCCGTTTCTGATCTCTATCGAGCACCCACCCTGTAGCCCTGATCTCTCTGCATGCGATTATCATGCCCTCAGTCCCTTAAAAAAGGCCATGAACGGTCGACGACTCCTTGTTGGACAAGGATGCGCAGCAGACAGTTACAGACTTCAAGATGTGGCAGGACACGGCGTTTTACCAAATGGTTATCTTCAACCCGCTGTGTCCATGGGGCGATGGCCTCAATGCTCACGGCGATTTCGCCTCACTGGGATACCGATTCTAGACTGTACGACCTTAGAATGGAAACTTTTTGATCGCCCCTTGTACCTATGATGAAGCTGTTGTCATAAGATTGCAGCGGCACGATTAAGGGTATCTGTATGGATACTCAGAACTTACAGTGCAGAGCTGAAATGCGAAGCACGATGAATTTCTAGAACAGTAAATGTTTGCGAAGCAAATCGTGACTCAAATAACGAGTGTAAAACTTTTGTGACGTCAATCAAAGAAAAAGGAAAAATAAAGATATAGTGGTGTATTTTTAAACCATCTTCAGTATTTTCCTCCGCAAGCGTTTCAGACACCTCTCTTAACGTTATAATGGTCATTGTGTGGGTACACTGTAGCCCTTATCTGTAGCCGTCTTACCAGGTATTTTTTGCCCTTATCTGTAGCATCCTGTTCCCAGCCATTCCTTTTCTGTTGTCAGACTCTCATCAGAACCGCTGTAGACACTCAAATGTGCTTCGGTCGATCGTAGCTGAAGTTCAAAATATAAGACAATGAACGAGTACTATCACACGTCCGAATCACTCATTACCTTACTCTCTTAAAGAGAACACTCATGCTTAAGTGTAAATACTTCAGTTTGATCGAGTTGTGAAATGGCGCTTCCAAGATGTCAACAACGTTGATGTATGGTCTTCTACGAACAGCAATAATGTTAGCAATAGGTGAAGGTAATTTTACTTTTAGAAACGTTAAACATAGCAAGAAGCAATTTTGGACTAAAATTTTAAAAGAAATGGAGTTTTAAGAACGAGTACTTCTGCATCATATTAAAACAAATTTGGTCAGCATTCTAGCTTTAAATATCTGGAATAGGTACCTAGAAAGCTACAAGCAGTTCAAAACTTCGTTGGATTCAAATGCAGAGCGAAGCATTTTCCATCATTTTCGTAGTTTCGCATTCGGTTCATTTGGTCTTCCATGCGCCTGTGCAATAACATACTCCCATCTCTGTCTCAAACTAGAAGCTTCACTTGTCTCTACTTTCCCTTTCTCTTACTTCCTTTCCTTTCTTTCCGTTGTTTGCTCTATCAATGTACTTCTATATTTATGCAACCTTCAGCTATCTTTCTCTTTCTCTTTATAATCTAAACTTCAATTAGTTCTTACTTAAGTGTTAATTGTATTCCCACCACTGCCACGGCTACTGACGCCACAACATGGGTGTTAGTGAAGTATATTCTGATTAAAATTAATTATTGTTTTGAAGACGCACGTAATATGCCAATTTACCTTAAATAAGGGACTGTCATATGAAAACGAGACACATGAGAAAAAATTAAGTTTTTTTTTCAACCTCCTGACTGGTTTGATGCAGCCCATCACGAGTTTTTCTTGTGTGACAATCTCTTCATCCCAGAGCAGCAGTTTTAACATTTCAGGTAAATGTATTCCAGTCTCTGTCTTCTTCTTCTACAGTTTTCACCCTCTACAGCTCCCTCTAGTTATTCCACGAAGTCTTAACAGATGTCCTACCATCCAGTTCCTTCTTCTTGTCAGTGTTTGCCATACATTCCTTTCCTCGCCGATTCTGCGGAGGTCCCCCCATTTCTTATGTTATGAGCGGCACATTTCAAATGCTTCGATTCTCTTTTCTTTCGTTTTTCCCACCGTCTATGTTTTACTACCACAGAATGTATGCTCCAGACGCAATTCTCAGAAATTTCTTCGTCAAGTTAAGTCCTACGTTTGATACTAGTAAACTTCTTTTGGGCAGGAATACCCTTTTTGCCATTGATAGACTGCTTTTTATGTTCCCTTTGCACCATCCGTCACTGGTTATTTTGCTGCTAAGGTAGCCGAATTCTTTATCCTCATCTACTTCGTTATCCCCAATCCTGATGCTAAATTTCTCGCTGTTCTCATTCTTGCTACTTCTCATTACTTTCATTTCTCTTCGATTTACTCTCAATCGGTTCTCTGTGGTTGTTAGACTATTCATTCCATTCAACAGAATTTGTAATTCATCACTTTCACTGAGGACAGCAACGTCCCCAGCGAATCTTATCACTGATATCCTTTACTATCAATGGCAGCGTCAGAATTGGCTCTCTGGTGCATTTGCCTTTCCTAAAGCCAAAGGGATCATCATCTAACACATCCCAAGCTTTTATTTTTCATTCTTCTGTACGTTATTTTTGTCAGAAACTTGGATGCAAGAGCTATTAAGCTGACTGAGCGATAATTCTCGCACTTGTCAGCTTTTGCAATCAACGGAGCTGTGTATATGATGTCTTTCAGAAAGTCTGATGGTACATCGCCAGACTCATACATTGTACATACCAGCGTGAATAGTGATTTTGCTGCCACTTCCCCCAATGATTTTAGAAATTCTTATGGAATGTTGTCTATCTCTTCTGCCTTGTTTGATCTCAAGTCTTCCAAAGCTCTTTGAAATTACACAAAAATGTAATAGTCAGTCAACCGGATGCACACAAATTTTTGAAAAACACATTAACCAGTTTTCGATAGTTCTAAGACTATCTTCGTCAGAATGGGAAAAGTTACATGAAATCACATAACAACTTTTAAATTTCAGCATCAGTGCTATCGTCAAATGGCATTTTTGTGTTCCATGGCTGCAGAATAAAAATCATAATAAAAATGACAGACATTATCACTATTTTTATTCTTGACTCATGGAACACAAACATGTCAATGGACGATAGCACTGTTGCTGAAATTTAAAAGTTGTTATGTGTTTTCATGTAACTTTTACCATTCTAATGAAGATAGTCTTAGAACTATCGAAACCTAGTTAATGTGTTTTTAAAAATTTGTATGCAACTGTTTGGCTAACTACTACATTTTTATATAATTGGATACACGGTTGCTGAGCACAGAACCACTAAATGTTTAAAATATCAGCTCTTTTAAGTCCTGATTCTGATACTGGGTCACCTCTCTCTTCCATATCTATTAAACAAGTCTTCCCATTCACACATTCTTCACGCAGCCCTTTCACCTTAGCTTCCCTGCACTTCTTATTTATTTCATTCCTAAGTGACTTGTATTTCTGTATTCGTGAATTACGTTGACGTTTTTTGTAATTCCTTCTTTCGATGTCAGCTGAATTATTTCTTCTATTACCCATGGTTTCTTCGCATCTACCTTCCTTGTACCTATGTTTTGCTTTCCAACTACTGCACTTGGCCTTCTTAAAGATGTTTATTCCTCTTCAACTGAACTGTCTACTGAGCTATTCATAATCGCAGTATCAATAGCCTCACAGTACGTCAAGCGTATCTATTTACTCCTTATTATTTCCGTATCAAATTTCTTTGCGTGTTGATTCTTCCTGAATTGTCCCTTAAACTGTATGCTACTCTTCGTCATTAATAAACTGAGATCTGAGTCTATATCTGCTGTGGGTACACCTTAAAATCCAAAATCTGATTTCAGAATCTTTGCCTGGCCATGATGTAATGTAGCTGATATCATTCCATATCTCCCGGCATTTTCCAAATACATCTCGTCCTCTTGTGATTCTCGAACAGAGTATTCGCTTTTACTGTCTGAAATTTACTGTAGAACTCTATTATTCTTTCTCCTCTCTCATTCCTAGTGCCATCCCTATATTCTTCAGTAACACTTTCTCCTACTCCCTCCCCTACAACCGCATTCCAATCCCACGTGACTATTAGGTTTTCATCTCCCTTTACGTGCTGAATTGCCCTTTCAATATTCTCATGTACTTTCTCTAATTCTTTATTTTCTACTTACGACGTCGGCATGTATACACGAACTATCGTTGGCAGTGTTAGTTTGCTGTCGATTCTGATGAGAAGAACCTTGTCGCTCAACTGTTCATGGTAGCTCACTCCCTAACATAGCTTCCTACTCATAATGAATCCTACTCAGGTATACCATTTTCAGTTGCTGTTGGTATATCCTATACTATTCTTATATTCTTTCCATTTCACTTCTCTGTCTACCGCTTTTCAATTTTTTTAGCTTCCTTACCACGTTCAGACTTCTGATATTCGACGCCCCCATTCGAGTAACATCCTTTTCGCTGGTTGTACAATGTTTTTCTCAGGGTCACCATCCCTTGGCAGTTCCCTCCGGGAGATCAGAGTACGGGTCATTCCGGAATCTTTTGCCTATGGAAAGATCATTACCACACTTTTTCAGTTATACGCCATATGTTCCGTGGATACACTGGTGTTTTTAATGCATTGGTTTACATTGCCTTCTGCACCTTCGTGCCATTGATCATTCCAGATTTTTCAACCTTTTAGGGGCAGTTTCCTATCCCAAAGGCAAGAGATTGCCCTGAACCTCTGTCCCCTGCTCCAGTCTCTCTGACAAGGCTGTTGGCAGAATGAGGGTGACTTCTTACACCGGAAGTCTTCGGGCGCCTTTTCTGGTGATTTTTTTATTCAATATGTAGGCAATGGCGAGGTTCGGAACCGGGACCGTTCTGATTACCAGTTAAAGATGCTACCCTATTTTATTATTACTATTTTTTCATTTTATTCGATATTGTTTGTTGCATTTGGCCGGACCGGAAGCCGCATGACACCCGTTACAGTTCATCGTTGATCCTCTGACTCAGTTCTTTTTATTGCAGAGAGCAGCTAGTCCTCTGAGCTTACGGCTGATGTAACATAATCAAGCAGCCCACCGCTAATGAAATATTCTAATATGATGGAATTGTTTTCCTACTCAACGCACATTTATCAACATTTATAGCTGGTTGCCATTCATCACACCAATTACAAATTTTGTACGTGACAACATCACGAGAAAACTGCTGCAGATCACCCCGTCCGTCAGGACATTTATGTATATAGAGAGTAATAGCGGTTGTATCACACTCCTGACGATATCCTTATCTCTCATTAACACTTGCCATCGAGGACAACGCACTGAGTTCTATTGCTTAAGAAATCGTCTAGCCACTCACATACCTGGGAACGTATCCAGTGTACTCGCACCCTGGTTAACATTCTGCACTGGGGAACCGTGTCAAACGCTTTTCCGAAGTATAGGAGTATGAAACCTGCCTATTGCCCTTTATCCATGATTCTCAGAGTATCATACGAGAAAAGTGCAAGCTGAGTTTCTCACGACCGCTGCTTTCTAAAACCATGTTGATTTGTGGACAGAAACTTTTATTATTTATTATTCTCGTATTCGAATTGAGAATATGTTCAAGTATTTTGCAGCAAACCGATGTTAAGGATAGTGGTCTGTAATTTTACAGCTCCATTCTCTTTCTCATCTTACACTATGTGATCAAAAGTATCCGGACACCTCCTAAAGCATACATTTTTCATATTAAGCGCATTGGGCTGCCACGTACTGCCAGGTACTCCATATCAGCGACCTCAGTAGTCATTAGACATCGTGAGAGAGCAGAATGGGGCGCTCCGCGGAACTCACGGACTTCGAACATGGCCAGGTGATTAGGTGTCACTTGTGTCATACGTCTGTACGCGAGATTTCCACACTCCTAAACATCCCTAGGTACACTGTTTCCGATGTGATAGTGAAGTGGAAACGTGAAGGGATACGTGCAGCACAAAATCGTACAGGCCTACCTCGTCTGTTGACTGACAGAAAACGCCGGCAGTTGAAGAGGGTCGTAATGTGTAATAGGCAGACATCTATCCAGACCATTACACAGAAATTCCAAACTGCGTCAGGATCCACTGAAAATTCTATGACAGTTAGGCGAGAGGTGTGAAAACTTGGTTTTCATGGTCGAGCGGCTGCTCATAAGCCACACATCACGCCAGTAAATGGCAAACGACGCCTCTCTTGGTCTAAGGACCGTAAACGTTGGACGATTGAACAGTGGTAAAACGTTGTGTGTAATGACGAATCACAGTACACAATGTGGCGATCCAATGGCAGGGTGTGAGTATAGCGAATGACCGGTAAACGTCATCTGCCAGCGTGTGGAGTACCAACAGTAAAAGTCGGAGGCGGTGGTGTCACGGTGTCACCGTGTTTTTCATGGAGGGGGCTTCTACCCGTTGTTGTTTTGCGTAGCACTATCGGAGCACAATCCTACATTGATGTTTTAAGCACCTTCTTGCTTCCCACTGTTGAAAAGCAATTCGGGGATGGCTATTGCATCTTTCAACATGATCGAGCACGTATTCATAACTCACGGCCTGTGGCGGAGTGGTTACACGACAATAACATTCCTGTAATGGACAGGCCTGACCTGAATCCTATAGAGCACCTCTGAGATGTTTTGTAACGCCAACTTTATGCCCGGCCTCACCGACCGACATCGATACCTCTCCTCAGTGCAGCACTCCGTGAAGAATGGACTACCATTCCCCAAGAAACCTATCAGCACCTGACTGAACGTATGCCTGGGTGCGAGAGTGGAAGCTGTCATTAAGGCTAAGAGTGGGCCAACACCATATTGAGTTCCAGCATTAACAATGGAGGGCGCCACAAACTTGTAATTAATTTTCAGCCAAGTGGTGGTTTGTGGGATTAAAGGGATTTTAAGCCAAGTGTCCGGATCCTTTAGATCACATAGTATATATACATGAGTCATCTGCGTTTTGCTCGTCACTCGGGACTTTAGCTAAGCGAGAGATTCGCCATAAGTGCAAGCTAAGTAAGGGCCCAGTGCTATAGAGTATACTCTGTAATACCGAACTGGGCTTCCACTCGGACCTGGTAATTTATTTGTTCTAACTCTTTCAGATGCTTCTTTACATCAGGGACGGCTATTAGTATGCCCTCCATATGTGAGTCTGTGTAACGGTCAAACGACAGTGTGTTTGTACGATTCCCCTGCATGAACTATTGCTTAAACGCGTAATTTAAAACTTCAGCTTTCATTTTGCTGTCTTCTAATGCTACGCCGGACTGATCAACGAGTGATTGGAAAGGAGTCTTCGCCCCGACTAGCAGTGTGAAGGAGGACCAGATTTTCTGGAATTCTTAGCAAAGGTATGACGGTGGTAACTGTATGCTTCACGCATCGATCTTTTAACAGGAGGTCGAATCCCTGCTAACTTTTGCCTATCGTCATTTAGGCATTCTCTTTTAAACTGAGATTGCAACAGTCTCTGCTGCTTCAGTATTTTCCGAATAATGTTATTAATTCACCGTGGGCCTTTGCCGTCATTAATCCACGTCCTCGGCACATAATTCTTTAAAGCGCTGTTTACAATATGTTTAACCTTTGCCCATAATTCCCCTAAGTCCATCATACTGGAACTATCTGACGTCCCTACAATGGTTCAAATGGCTCTGAGCACTATGGGAGTTAACATCTATGGTCATCAGTCCTCTAGAACTTAGAACTACTTAAACCTAACTAACCTAAGGACATCACACAACACCCAGTCATCGCGAGGCAGAGAAAATCCCTGACCCCGCCGGGAATCGAACCCGGGAACCCGGGCGTGGGAAGCGAGAACGCTACCGCACGACCACGAGCTGCGGACTCCCTACAATGTCTAAGTTGGATTCTAACAACTGCTTACTTGCTTTTTCTATCATATATATTCTCCTTGCCTTCTTGACTAGTTTATTCCCTTTAGTAACCATCGTCGCTCTGCTTACATCATGATGATTAATGTCTGTCTCTATATTGTCACTGGCGGCAGCAGCTACAAGACCTAAAAGCGATATGCACGTATGCAGATGGCGGTAGTATCGCACGCACAAGGGTATAAAGGTTCAGCACACTAGCGGAGCTGACATTTGTACTCAGGTGATACATGTCCGCCCCCGGTAGCTCAGTGCGACAAAATGTCAATCCTACGGGCCCGGGTTCGATTCCCGGCTGGGTCGGAGATTTTCTACTCTCAGGGACTGGACGTTGTGTTGTACTAATCATCATCATTTCATCCCCATCGACGCGCAAGTCGCCGAAGTGGCGTCAGATCGAAAGACTTGGACCCGGCGAACGGTCCACCCGACGGGAGGCCCTAGTCACACATTTTAGGTGATTCATGTGAAAAGGTTCCCGGCGTGGTTTTGGCCGCACGACGCAAATTAACAGGCTCTGAACGCCGTATGGTAGTTGGAGCTAGACGCATGGGACATTCAATTTCGGAAATCGTTAGGAAATTCAATATTCTTAGATCCACAGTGTGAAGTGTGTGACGAGAATACCAAACTTCAGGTATTATCTCCCACCACATACAACGTAGTGACCGGCGGCCTTCAGTTCGTAGTAATAGAGGGCAAATCATCGAGTAAAACTGAAGTGATATCAGGTGTTCCCCAGGGAAGCGTCCTGGGACCTCTGCTGTTCCTGATCTATATAAATGACCTGGGTGACAATCTGAGCAGTTCTCTTAGGTTGTTCGCAGATGATGCTGTAATTTACCGTCTAGTAAGGTTGTCCGAAGACCAGTACCAGTTGCAAAGCGATTTAGAAAGATTGCTGTATGATGTGGCAGGTGGCAGTTGACGCTAAGTAACTAAAAGTGTGAGGCGATCCACATGAGTTCCAAAAGAAATCCGTTGGGATTCGATTACTCGATAAATAGTACAATTCTCAAGGCTGTCAATTCAACTAGGTACCTGGGCGTCAAAATTACGAACAACTTCAGTTGGAAAGACCACATAGATAATATTGTGGGGAAGGCGAGCCAAAGGTTGCGTTTCACTGGCAGGACACTTAGAAGATGCAACAAGTCCACTAAAGAGACAGCTTACACTACACTCGTTCGTCCTCTGCGCGGTGTGGGATCCTTACTAGGTGGGATTGACGGAGGACATCGAAAGAGTGCATAAAAGGGCAGCTCGTTTTGTATTATCACGTAATAGGGGAGAGAGTGTGGCAGATATGATACGCGAGTTGGGATGGAAGTCATTAAAGCAAAGACGTTTTTCGTCGCGGCGAGATGTATTTACGAAATTTCAGCCACCAACTTTCTCTTCCGAATGCGAAAATATTTTGTTGAGCCCAACCGACATAGGTAGGAATGATTATCAAAATAAAATAAGAGAAATCAGAGCTCGAACAGAAAGGTTTAGGTGTTCGTTTTTCCCGCGCGCTGTTCGGGAGTGGAATGGTAGAGAGAGAGTATGATTGTGGTTCGATGAACCCTCTGCCAAGCACTTAAATGTGAATTGCAGAGTAATCATGTAGATGTAGATGTGGATGTAGATGTAGAGATTAGTGATGCTTGCGTAGTGTTGCTAACAGACAAGCGACATTGCGTGAAATAACTGCAGAAATCAATGTGAGACGTACGACGAGCGTATTCGGTAGAACAGTGGGGCGAAATTTGGCGTTAATGGGCTATGGCAGCAGGCAGCCGACACGAGTAGCTTTATTAACAACATGACGTCGCCTGCAGTGCCTCTCCTGTGTTCGTGACCATGTCGATTGGACCCTAGACGACAGGAAAACTGTGGTCTGGGCAGATGAGTCCCGATTTCAGTTGGTAAGAGCTGATAGTACGTTTCGAGTGTGGCGCTGACCCCACTAAGCCATGGACCCAAGTTGCCACTCTGCAAGGTGATGGTGGCTTCATGATGGTGTGGCCTATATTTGCATGCTATGGACCGTGTCCTCTGATCCAGCTGAAACGACCATTGACTGGAAATGGTTAAGCTCAGCTACTTGAAGACCATTGGTCGCCATTCATGAACTTCAAGTTGCCAGACAACGATAGAATTTTTATGGGTGACAATGCGCCATGTCACTGGGCCACAGGTGTTCCCGATTGGCTTGAAGAACATTCTGAACTGTTCGACCTAATGATTTTGCCACCGAGATCGTCCGACATGAATCCCATCGAACATTTACGGGGCATAATCGAGAGGTCAGTTCATGTACAAAATCCTGCACTGGCAACACTGTCGTAATTATGAACGGCTACAGAGGCAGTACGGCTCAATATTTCTCCAGGGGACTTCCAACGGCTTGTTGAGTTGATGTCGCTATGATTGTTGCACTACGTCGGGCAAAAGGAGGTCCGACATTATATTAGGAGGTATCCTATGACTTTTGTGATCTCACTGTATTCCCAAGGCGTGTGAGCTGTCACACTAGCTGCTCAACACAGTTTTCGGAAAATGTGTTCAAAAGTAGTTCACAAGACTGCCTGTCCGTGCCCCATGCATTGAATCCATAGACGTCCCAATCTGTGCGCGGTAGGTTCAAATGGCTCTGAGCACTATGGGACTTAACTGCTGAGGTCATCAGTCCCCTAAAACTTAGAACTAATTAAACCTAACTAACCTAAGGACATCACACTCATCCATGCCCGAGGCAGGACTCGAACCTGCGACCGTAGCGGTCGCTCGGTTCCAGACTGTAGCGCCTACAGCCGCACGGCCACTCCGGCCGGTTGCTCGGTAGGAAAAGGTAGCATGATCTGTGTGTTTCCGCATCACTGAGCGTGAACATTCTTTGAATGACTCTAAAACTGTCACGACCGTGTCGGATAGCCAGTAAAAACCATAAGACAATTAATTTGATTTCGCCAAGGGCTGTTACTCGTGTCCATATAATTTTACAGTCATATCTAACTTGGACCTCAGTCAGTGGAAACGATATTTTTGTTTACTGCAATGAACACTCTCCGTCCTATGGCGTCTTTCCAATACACATTCCATGATTCCCTAAATATCTCAGAGCTTTCTACTTCGGGCTTCAGCCAGCCCTCGTCTCCAAGAATAATTTGTGCACGATAAATATCCCAGAAGGTAGCAAATTCGGGACTTTGCTATGAATACATCGACAATTTACTAATAAAAATTTGGCAGTCGTGCGTTTTCTCTGAAAGCAATCTGATTTCACCATCTGCGTATCTACGGAAGAGTGTTCATCAGAGTACCTCAGACTACCACCCAGCCTAAAAAAACACCATGTGCACTCCACAAGGACTCTGCTGACCCGACAACGTAGGTCCTTTGTGTAGGGTACCATGATCTATCAAGGGGATTCCTGCAATTCCCCACCTGATAAAGCAGCTCCAGGTACCTGCAGCCAAGACCATCACAGAGTCGGCGAAGGCTTTGATTGAGACCTTCCACTTTGCTCCATAAAAAAAGATCCCGTTCGACTCTGGGAACAATGATGCAACTTGAAGAGCCGCGCTTGCGACCCACACACGTGGCCAGCAGTCTTCACCACTCCCACCAGCCCCCCCCCCCCCCCCCCTGCACCACATGAATTGAGGATGACCTCCGAACCCAAACAAAGGCGTCGTTGGTGCCGACATGAGACTCAACTTCTAGACGACTGCACCCTGACACTCGATAGCCGCAGGCAAGACCTCCTCCACATCTCGGATGCGGTACCCCAGAAGACATACAGACATACCAAGTGCATAATGGATTTCTTTCCGTGAACGCTATTTCCCTAAGACGATCGATAATGCGCCTAACTTTGTAGTTCACGACAACCAGCAAACCTCTCCACCTATGTGCTTGCTTGTTCACCCACAGGATGAATGGGGAAGGCCAGACGGCCAGTCTCCACGTTGACCTTCCACCTCGAGCGACACAAACGCCTCACCGCCCGCCATTCACTCCGCAGTGAGTGCGGATACACCATGTTGCATACACTGCAAGGTCCCTCGGCAGCAGAGCCCCTGAGCAGAACAAGCGCACCTGAGGTGTCCCATACGACACGCCAGATTCTCCGCCATTGCTACACCCCGAGGCAGCAGCCTGGAGACGGCTGATCATAGCCAAAAGCACCTTCAACTGCTAGTGAACTGTGACGAGCTCCTTCTCCGTCTCATACACATATCCTATCCATACAAGCACAAGTAACTTAAGAAGTAAAATATAAAAGAACACAGAAAAACCTAAACAAACACCTTGCTACCCACCTGACGTGTCGTCAACGGAGCTGTGTAACTGTCCGTTAGAGAGGAATGACACTGTGCTACCGGCTGCCTGAATTTACACCTTGCAGAGGCAGGATTGCACTTCTTAAATGTAAAAACACGCACGCAATTTGCGAAGAATTATGATGAAAACAAAGAAAAAGCTAAATACGTAATTTGCTGCTGTGTTGCTGCGTAACAGGCGACACTTGGAACGTCACTGATGAAACGAACGGTTGCTGGCTCTTTAAAACAAAAATATGAATAACAGCTGCACTACAGACTGCCTGAATCTACAGTTTACAGTTACAAAAAATAGAGATTACACCACTTAAACAGAAAAACACGCGCTGAATTTAAGAATTAAAGTGTGAACAAAACACAGAAAACGTTAAATACGTAAGTCGCTGGTGTGCTGGTTCATAACAGGCGACAGCTGGAACCTGACTAGGCTGAAATGAATATTCTGATAACTTTGGAGTTGCAGTCAGTACATCTGGAAATTATTCGTAAGTGCACTTTAGACCTAAATCACAGCTGCAGGAAAGCGAATAAAATTAATTGGCCTATATTTCAAATTTTGTTAATGATGTTGCCGCCATTTAACTGTAATAATTTTTAATTTTCAAGTACAGAAACTGGAATAAAAAAAGAGCATGAATTACGTAAGAAAGAAAACAGGGCAACCATCAAAAACAATGTATAAATACCACGAGCCTTTGCCTTATTTATATGTCAAAAGACATCAGACTTGTATGAAATACGAGCCCTTGTCGATTTTTTCCTTTTATTGTCATTTCCATTCCCCATCAGGGACGGGCTGGCAGCAGCATAAGCGCTGCTCTTCAGCCGAGAGACATAAACAGACAGGACGACATTTAAAACACTACAAAGAAGATAACATGGCGTAATATAGAAACAAGAAAGGCGGGACAGAAGAAAAGAAAGCATACAAAGCGGTGACTGTAAATCGGAGATAAAAATCTAAAAAAGTATTTTACACAAAAAACACACACTAGATTAAAAGGCACCAGGCAAAGTACGACCGGAGCATAAAAAGTCGCAGAACGATTAAAACAGCCACGTGACGGACGGCGTATCAAAGAACAGTCATGGACGAAAAACAGGTCGAGCACAGAATTAAAACCACATCACTAGATACCCCTTAGCGAAAAAGCATAGCTGGTCATATACGCCAGAGCTGTCATTAGTAAAAGTGAGAACATCTGTAAAAACCTAAACATGTTGCTAGCTTTCATTTATCGACCCTTCAGTGCAGCTGTTACATGAAACTGCTAACCAACAAACGATCTTCCAAAAAGCGCCTGAGAGACACCACAATCTGCACAACGTCATCTGTGGTTTGTTAGTGAACAAGGTAGCCGAACTCCTTATTTTGCGTGATAAATACATTACCCTTGCATATATTGGCAGATAACAATGTTCACAATATATAACATGGAGGTCAACTAATAAAGTAATATATGTGTAACAAACATTGAGTTACCACGTTATAATACAGTCAGTTATATAAAACATGGTGGACTGTATAGGGGAGTAGCAATATATATCGTTACAAATTACAACAGCAGTACACAAACGCTCCCAAAAGTCGCTCACCAGCACAATCAACCAGGAAAGCCATAACACAAGTTACTAGATGGTAGAGAAGGGGAAGGAATATGATTGCAGCTGTGAAGCCAACATTATATGAGACATTATGCAAAGTGGAGGGGTGGCAGTGACATGGGTGGCAAGGAAGGAGGGGATAATATGAAAAAGTGGGTAGTCAAAAGTAGGAGTGGGGAAACCAAAATTCATAAGGTTATTGGGCTCAGACCCATGTAATCTGACAAATACAAATAAAACTCTTGAAGTACTAACAAAATATGTGCACCCCTGTATACAACACGCATTGTAAAACTGCTTGAGCATGTGGTTCATTAATATGTACACCACAATTCACATGCAGCTCAAGAAAATGGTAAAATCATATAAGAAAATGTGCAATGTAAAACACTTTCTCAAGTGTAAAACACTAGTTGTTTGGTTATTAACAGTATCTAAAAGTTCAGTGGTTAAATAAATAGGTTATTCTTTAAACTAGTAACATGAGACAAACTATAGGACAGAGAGCTTATCAGAGCTATTCAGAGCTTAAATGTTTGTAATAATTTAGAGATTTGTGATAGGGGACGGAGAATGAAGGAGTGTGTATTGCAATGATAGAGGTGGTATTTGGAAAAGGAGGTAGATAGCTCGAGGACGCCAGTACGTGTGGGTAGGGAGGGGTAATCGAATACTTATAAAGAGCTTGAAATACATCTGCATATTCCAAACACTATAAGTAACCGCTATAAATATATGGGACAATCAAGTGTATATAAAAGTATTGACAGTCAAATAATGAAGACACATTTAAGTAAACATTAGATGTATAGGCACCCTTGTTTACATCTGCAACAATTAAACATATTAAGTAACAAACCACATATAAAATACAAAACATATTAGGTAACAAACCATTGATGTAAGGAGATGTAAACGAGTGTTTTGTCAGGAGGAGAGGAGTTGGAGGGGGCAAGATAACTAATGCTACTAAGAATAATAGAAAGCAGTTTAACATTTTGTATAGTACTATGTAACTCAGCATCTGTAATGCTTATATTTATTCTCCTGTCAAAATAAAAATAATGTAAAGCTTAGTGTAAATCAGGCATTGTTCAGTTATTCTAAAAGCAATAAATAGAAACATCATTGGTTGAGACAGTAGGGTATTATTTAAACAGCTAAACTGGTAATATACGAAATTCCTTTATAATGGAGTAACTATAGATTAATTTCTGTGGCTGTTACATAATGTCTAGAAAAACACAGCTAACTTATATATAATAATCTAATTTTTTTTAAATAAAAATATTCTTTTTAAAAATATGATGGGGGGGAGTGTGGATAGAAATGAACAAAAATGAAACAAAGGGTTAATAAATGGAGGGGCCTGATATAAGTTGCATGTTGGAAAACTGAGGTAGTTTGTACAAAAAAGTTGGTGATGTGGGAGGAGGTGGAAAGGTAATTAAATATTTATAAAATATTTGAAAACATATCACATTTTCCAAGCTTCCTTGAATAACCATTATATTGGGTCATTTGATGTTTATAAAAGTACTGGAGAGCTTAGTTGCACATTTTTGAAAACACATTTAAGAAATCATTAAAATTATATGCACCCATATCTACTTTTGCAATTATCAAACACATTAGGAAATGATCCACTGTAAAGCAGTTCAGTAAAAAGGCACTTCTATAATTGCTATAACATTTTGTGTTTCCATATCTATAATGCTTATAATAATCTTAACAGCTATGGTATAGTCCATTTTATATAAATGCATGTTTACATCATTTATTGTAGTGTAATTTTAAAGCACATTAATGAAGGAAAATTAAATAGTTTAATAAAAATAGAAAGTATCATATATAAGGGCAGGGTAGTACACAAATGTAATTCTTCTGAAAGGATGAAACACGAAAATATTGTTATATAATTCACAATCCATGGCAGAACTGTACATCCTGGAGTCTCTATGTAAGACAATGTTTATGAAGTATGTACTGTGACATGTGGGAGGGCAACTCCATATGCATATCACTAAATGATTAGAATGCATACATTAGTCCTTATATTGCTAGTATTAACATGCAACAGATGTTGTACTAAGGGAATAATTAAGATACCTTCTTCCTTATATTTAGAAATAGTTGAAATTGTAATATGGAAACAACAATAACTACTGGTCGCAGCATGAGTTATAGTGTAAGTATGCAAAAGTAACAGGTGCATATAATTTAATATAACAAAAACACTTTATGCTTTCAATTGCAAATGAAACAGAAAAGATACATAGCCATCATTCAATGTATGGGTCTATACTAGTTTAAAAACCTATTACATACTTGGAGTATAAAACTTAGATACTTACATAGGATACAGTATTTGAGTAAAGAGGTACATTCATAAAATTCTATTTAAATAATTACAGTCATGTAAAATATCAGATAAAGGTAACTAACTGAATCAATTTCTTAACCATATTGATCTAAAGATATCTCAAAATTTTTATTTCTCAATTACTTGCCATCCACACCATTGCCACTTATATCCACTTTCATTAATGCCCCATGTACTGTTGGGTCTCCACCATTTAGTCACCATTGCATTGTGTTGGTGTGAGAGGTTTTTGGGACTGTTTGTGTACTACTGTTATAATCTGTAACGATATTACTTCTCCCCTATATGGCCCATCATGTTTTATATAATTAACTGTATTACAAGGTAGAAACTCCATGTTTGTTACAAAAATATTACAATAAGACACTTCACGATATTTACATGTGAATTTTAATAGTCAACCTCCATGTCGTATACCATAACCTCTATTATGTACCAAGGTATGCAAGGATGATGTATTTCTCGCAAAATAAATAATTCAGCTACCTTGTTCCCTAACACACCTGCGTTGTGCAGACTGTGCTGTTTCTCAGGCGATCTTTGGAAGATCGTTTCATCTATATCCATGTCAGCTGTAGTTAAGACACAAGAGTGTGGCGCGTACCTGCTTATTGGTTAGCAGTTGCACATAAAAACTGCGTCAAATGGTCCATAAATGAAAGCTGGCGATATATTTAGGCGTTTTCCAGATGTTTTCACTTTTACTTATGACAGCTCTGGTGTATATGATCAGCTACGCTTCTTCAACAAGGACTTGTACGTCGTACCAGTCTATAAATAAGGTAAAGACTCGTGATATTTATACACTATTTTTCATGGCTACCCTGTTTTCTGTCTTTCGTGATTTATACTTCTTTCATTTATTTCAGTTTTTGTACTTGATAAGGGCCTAAGGTCTAAATTGGATCGTATGAGAATAAAATAAAAATTATTTTAGTGAAATGGCGGCAGCATCATTCAAAAAATTTACCATGAATGTGCTCCAGCTAAAATAAAAATTATCTTTATATTTTAAGTACTTCAGTACGCAATCAATGCGGTGGCAGCTGATTCCACTGCGTTTTCAAAGTGCGAGCTTGCCTAGCGCTAGCCAGCTCAAGAAACACATCAGCTGAGCAAACGTATTTTGCCAGTCACTAGCCTACTGGAGGATTGATAACACTGTAAAATAAGTTTGCCAACTATGTCACCGTCAATTTATTTCCTAAAGTGACTCACACTTATCCTAGGAAATTCATTCGATATTTTCTTGGCATTTAGATTAAATACTCTAAATGATTTCCGCTTAAGGGATGACATAAAGGTAGCAAATTCATGTTTTTGAGTCCAGGAAGCTAATTAAACAGAAACTTCGCCATTTACGTTGTGAATTCTCCATCTTAGCCATCTTTGGGACAATAAGTGAGCCAAGTGTATTACAGTTGCATGATAGCTTAGCGGTAGAGTGTTCTCCTTTCAAGGGAAATACTCCGTTAGTTTTCGGTTCTAATCTCACTGGAGATAAGATTTTTATTACTTGTGAGAAAAACCCACTAGCAGGCAGATCTAGAATCAGTAAAGAAATCTTAAGACAATTTCTCCCCGTAAGTTTTGTCACTACCTTCATTCTGTACCCTGTAGCACACTTGTTAATGTCTTCTGTTTCTGCATCTGTCTATTGTGTTGACTTAATTGTGGCAGTGAATGATTTTTTAACTGGATTTCGTTATGTATCTGGCCCTAGGGCTACACTTGCATTCTTTAAAGGTAGTCTTCCCTGTAATGTTACATCAGTATGACTGTGGACTGAACTTCCTTCTCACAGCAGAATGTCTGCATTATCGTGCTAAGTTGTGACAATTTGGAATATTTCATTTTATTGAAAAATACTTTTTCCTTACGTTTATCATGATAAGGTGTAACTCATTTGTATTAGCACAGTGCGTACTAAATAGCATTTTCCATTAGTTTAGTAAACACAACATATAAAGATAAATTAATCCGTAGCAACTCATACGTGATCGACAGGAGTCTGACAGTGTTCAGACAGTTTTTCGACTTCACGCCCACAGACAATATGTTGGTAGCACTTTACCTCCTTGCAAGTTATGCTGTGTAATAAACAGTAAAGCTGTGCAGTTCAGCATAACGATAAGGCGAGGGGTCGCACGAATTCTGGCTCCCTCTACAAACTGTTACACCCAGATCTTTGTATGAATTAGCTAATCCCGATTGCGCTGTTACAATTGGATAGTATACCTGTTACAAGTAATAGTATAGTTTACCACATTACTGTCCACGTATCTCCTTTGCTACTTCGGGTACTGACAGAGGCAGCGCATCAACAACACTGCTGGTAGGAATTGTATGGTCTCCTTTACGACCAGGTGTAACAGATGGCCACAATGTGTTAGGTTTTTCATGGTTCACTTTGCGTTTGGGAATTATTCATCACATATGTCGATTTGATAGTGCAGACCATCGAGATGTATTATGTTGGTTACCCAGTCATCCTTTTTACTACCGATTTTATCACAGTTGGGAGCAGAGTCTAATTCTTCCTACAACTTTAAGGTTAATGACAAATGCAAGTATTCCAGGATCTGAAACGGGACACCAGCACTAGCGCTCGTATAGCATTGCGTTATGTTATGTTGGTGCTGGTGACGTTCTCCAAGTGCTTCAATTGGAAAGTAGTCCTTCATTCATGGACTGTCATGCGTTTAGAACTATTAATAACAGTTACTTGGCAGCAAAGAAGTTTACTTAAGTGAAGTGAGTTGGAACGCCCTGATGCCTTTGTGAAACCTATTAGAAGACAATCATTCTGTTCTTCGAGTACGGGTTGTACTACACGAATAATTAACTATTTTGGCCGTCTGTTTCATTTTCTGTTCTTGTGATACATTCAGATGCCACCTTATGTGATACATTCAAATACGACCGCATGTACGCAACTCACCATTCTCATCCTCGTTCTGTCACTGACGTAAGAAAATTCCAGCCTACGTTTTGACATAACCCTTAGGCAGATCCTTTAGTGCGCCTGATGATTTGTGTGTGTTTTCATCGCTTTCGCCAACGAAAACCGATTTTAGTGCGGTATCTATAAGTACGGTCTATTAAGGACATAGCTTGCATTTTGTTTAGTTTTTGTCACTTTGTTTATTACATAGCACATGTTGAAACTGGAGTTATTTTAGTTTAATAGAATTAATGTAAGATCGCTGTGAAGCGTAATCATAGATAGTTTGACCTAAATATGTACAGGTGTGAAAATAAATGTGTTTACTGTATCCAGGAAGCTGAAAAATGGTACATTCTAGACACGAAATCAATAGCAATTAAATCAATACCTTTAAATACAAAAACATAGCTACCGCTGGCGTCCCCTGGTCTATATCAAGATGAATATACAAAGTGAAGTATCTGTGTGGCTTCCACCCGTTTTCCGACAGTCATTTCATTACGCAGTTCTGTTCCCCCCCCCCTCCACCCCCCCCCCCACCCCCACCCAAAAAAAGAAAAAAAAATCCGGCTTGAGCAAATGGCAGTCATGATGGGTCCATCAAAAGCCACGTTGGAGATGGAAACGCGGTTATCTTAACATCACTGTGTAGTTGCAAAAAACAAAGAAAAAAGAAAGACAGCATCCGTATCTAAGTTCACTTTCCGCCACCTCGCTGATTCCAAACAGACACGTTCTGCGTTATCGTCGATTCCTGGAAGAGTCAATTAAAATGTAATCATCCGTTTAAGGCCAGTCTGACTACGGCGCCACAGCTGCTTGTAATAATCGATAAAATGTCAAGGAAAAACGATAACGGATAGATGGAGCTCGGGAAGAAACTTCCTTAAGTGATTTAATCCTAATAATCACTGCTTATCCTTACCGATGCAATATAGTCAGTAGAAAAATCCGGTTGACTCAGAATGCAATTGAGATTATTAAGTTCTCAGTACATTCCTTCATTATTTCTACAGGTCTAGTACCATATAGAGCGATGTTTCTGGAAACATGCAGCTCAGGGATTTCCGATCGCTGGAGAGGTACTACCTTTGTGTTTGAATGGATTAATAAGTTGTAGCACGGTATCATATGTCCCTCAGTGATTGAAATGGCCTTCCCTCGCGCTTTTTTTCCACAGAACAGCTGCAACAGTCAATATGCAGTCCTTAAAATGTAATACGACGATCATGTAAATGTATAGCATTATGGAATATTCCTTGTTACTTGGAGGATCATAGACATATTCAAAACTGAAATACAGGGTACTGATCTTCCACAATAATATTAATTTTATAGTTCGTTGGGAGTCGTGTTTCGGCTTTCTGGGCCTCCCTCAGACAACACTAAACAGAAAGTCCATACAGCATCAGTAAGAACTTACAGCCTTACAAAGAGCTGTTATATTTTACGGCTATATATTTGTAGGGAAAACACAAGCATAATGAAATGAAATACATAGAGAAACTATGAAGAAATAAACATTACGTTACACTAAAAGACTAAAAGAATTTAAGGTCAGAATCGTACACGGGTGACTACTGGCACAGGCTACTAGGCTATATGCACAAAATAACTGGTGAATGGGAAGAGATAAAAGAGGGGAGTGGGGAGGCAGAAGGGAAGGAAGGAGTCATTGAAATGTGGCTGGGGAACAAGCATACTATTGACAACAACTTTTGATGAACAGGCTATGTTCTGCATAGGGTAAATGGAGGCAGTAAACTAACATTACTTGGAATTCTGGGTATTAGTTAATCCTGATTTAATCCTTGATCAAACACATTTCCATTATTCACCTTTGTTAAAGAAGCAGCAGGTAGTTAATACATTTCTCACCGTAAGATAATATTGCAAACCCCATGTGTGTTTCAAATCGTTACCCTGACCCAGAAAGTTAATTAAGAGCCGGACACATCTTTAAGACGCAAGCTGAAATTACTGTGGGCAACAGAATGACTGAAGCTATGAATTTATGGCCCTAGCTGTTGATCCTAAAGTGGTGAATTGTATAATATGAAGTATGATATTAAGTGAATGTATAAGCAGAAACAAGCTTTAAATGAAGACATTTATTTTTTCAATTACAAAATACAAACATAAAACGCATCTAACAATGAAAGAACTTTTATTAATATTACACATCTGCCATGCGTGAATTATACTAAGTGTACCAGACGGTTTGCAGAGTTACTTGAAGGTGAATCAAAATGTGAATTAGAGGCAACCGATGCTCAAACTATGGCTACACAGATACAATGATTGTTGGCCTGACAGATTGAGAAACGCATGCAAGTGCTACATAAAACGTTGAACTTTATACAGATAAGTGCAATGATTTGATTAAATACGAGCCAAAGGTTGTCCTATGATGTCGGTGCTGCAAATAATGCTCAATGTAAATAATCAGAATGATACGTGCAGAACGCTGCCATTGTGCCTCTGTCTTTGAATCAGTGGCAGATGCCCGTGCCCCTGCCAAGACGAACTATGGGCCCTTATCAGCTACTAAGATGATCACCAAATGTCTCCTAGTCTCCATCCCCGAATGAACTCTTCAATCTGCCCTTATCTCCATCTCTGGCCGCACTCTCTGTTCCACCCTCAACTGGCCCCTGATGAACTCTCAGTTTTTTAGCTGAATTGTAGTGTGGTCTTTCCTTGCTGTCACACAAGACATGACTGCCAATCACTAGCTGGCAAATGGCGTGATAGCTTTTTCAGAAAATTTCCAACCAAGAAAAACTTCAATGACTTCCCGGTCAACTCCTCTTTATAAAAAAAAATAAAATAAAAAAACTACTGCTTATGCTCCGACTTCTTAATGTCGCAAGCAGTTTTACTAATCACGTGTTATTGCACCTAGTAACTAGCCTCGCATCAGAGGTGCTCAGAAAGTAAAAATCTGTGTCCGAAACTTGGCCCTTATATTTCAGTATGTCGTGTTCCTTTAGGAAAGTGTAAGACTGTTATCGGCATTAATTCAGTTCGAAACACAATTTACACACAGTATCTGCATATGCCACGGAATACACCTGCAAAACTATGTCACTGGACGGCATATAGATCAGGGGTTATGATGTTAAAAATTTTGAGATGCTTGAAACGGATGCTTTGTACGAGGGAGTTAGACTCCTCGGGGAGGCGGAGGGGGAGGGGCGGTGAAGTTCTGGGTTCGGATTGTTTTCCAGTATACGATTTGCCTGCCAGGATGTTTCAAAGTAATGCATTATCTGATGAATTTTTTTACACAAAACTGAAAAATATTTTGCGCATTTCAGATAATTTGCTTTTAACGTTGCTACATGAGCTCTTGCCACTGTATTGTTCTCAGATATGTGGGTCAATGACAGAGTACGGAAAGAAGATGAGGAGTGAAAAAGGGAGTGTTATTTTGTCTTAAATGTACTATTCAAAATTTCTTGTGTTTTTTTTCCACATGTCGCTCCTCTCCTAATCCTTCGAAGAAAGTCTAATTACACGAAAATATTACAGATATTCCTTCTTTTTTTACGTAGCTATTTCCCTTGATCCATAATCAAATGTGGATTACAATGTTAAAACATTGAGAAGATAAAAATAGAAGCATCTAAAATGAATTAATGTCTGTAATTCAATATTCTACATAGGAACGTCATTCCAGTTGGCTTTTGTTTTGTTTAGAATTGTTCTTCATACATATAAATGTGAAGATAGTAAGTACACAGTGTTCCAGTGTTTTGATGATGATGATGTGGCTTCACATACGCGGAAGGGCACCATTATGGGCGTAAGTTCAAAATGGTTCAAATGGCTCTGAGCACTATGGGACTTAACATCTGTGGTCATCAGTCCCTTAGAACTTAGAACTACATAAACCTAACTAACCTAAGGACATCACACACATCCATGCCCGAGACAGGATTCGAACCTGCGACCGTAGCGGTCACGCGATTCCAGACTGAAGCGCATAGAACCGCACGGCCACACCGGCCAGCATGGGCGTAAGTGGTCTTTGAATTATTTGTCTTGATGATCTTACGAAATATTGGTTTGTATTGCGATATAGCTACAGCAAGCTCAGATAGATGTCAGTTAATTATGACAAACGAAATGACACTGCCTTTCCTTCGTAAAACAGCCTTAACGCACTAACTAGAGGTCATACCCAGAGTTTCTGGTATAAATAATCATCGAAATGCCGTCAGAATGAAAGAAGTATAGCAACTGACCACAGATATCTTAAGACATTTGATGGGCTATGACCATGAGCGTCTGCAGAAGTTGATCCCTGAAGGTCTAGACACTAATATTGCCACATTTATAATAACTTATTCAGAGAATTCCAGGTCTTGCCGTACCTCAGGAACTGAATTTGAGAGGAGTTACGCAAAACGTACTGTATATGAAAGTACTGATAGATACTTAATCAGTATTCTTTTGGACGTACATTACTTTGATGTCTGAAACGTAGACATATTTTAGTAGCATAATCGAAATACATCTGTTAGTTGATCTGTCAGCCTTAATTACTACTAATAATATTATTAATAATTTATCTTACTGATGGCACAATACACAGAGTCTTCTGAAATTCCCGTTACACACCTCTAGGACATGTAGAGGGGAGTGAGTACATAATAGGAGTATTCTGAATAGGAAACCATGTCCGGAAAGGTACCGTTCCCGTTCTACGTTGGTTTCAGTTCAGATTTTTAACTCATCCACTCTTGCTTGAGGAACCATTTGACGATGATGATTATGATATTTGGTTTCTGGGGCGCTCAACTGCTTAGTTTTCAGCGTCCGTACAAATTCCCAATCTTTTCACAGTCCGCTTTTCCCGGATGATGATGAAATGATGAAGACAACACAAACACCCAGTCCCTGAGGGGAGAAAATCCCCAAGCCGGCCGGGAATCGAGCCCGGGACTCTGTGATCGAGAGGCAGCAACTCTAACCACGGACCACGAGCTGCGGATAGATAACAATTCGAAAGGAAATAGAACGAAACACCCGTTCTCATTTAACACATTTGTTTGTATTAACACTTAAACATTACGTGCTTATTCCAAAAGAAAAACCAGCATAGTGTACATACGGAACTGTACTGATGCGTTACAACAGCGGTTCGATGTGGCGACCACCAACGTTCTTACCTACGAAGAGTTTCCTAATACAGACTCTCCATCCCACTTGGCGTCTCTCCAATCACTGATGCATCGGCCAGAACTCGTGCCAGCAGATCTTCCTCTGTCTCTACAGGTGTCTCGTAAATTAAAATTTGGGTACGACCCCACAGGAAGTAGTCCACCTCATCCTACCTACTCTATTGCATACCAGGACAAGTAGCTCTCGGACTTTTTTCTTTCTCTAAACTGACGTGGACGCGTTACACATCTGAATTGAAACCGTGGTGGAAAGGAAAGGGGTTCCTATCCAAAATACTATGTACTCACTCCACTCTACAAGTCCTAGATTTTGTAACGGGAATTTCCTAACAATCTGTGTAAGAGTGTTCACCTATGCTTTATCTATAGGTCCAAACGCAGTATTCTAAAAGAGAAAATGACATATCCTGCTCTAGAAGAGTGGAAAACGCATGTTGCGCGACATAGAGATCGGGAAGACAACAACTGCTGAACAGAACATCAATTCAACCTTCATACTTTATTTTCCTCAACTCTAGAGAAGAGTCGCCTGGGAACTGACAACAGAATCCGTGCCACTATGTTCCACCGGTGGCTTTGTGCCCCTCGTTGATGGCTCTATGATAAAGCGACAGAGCAAAGGGAGTGGGCATCTTATGCGGGCATACAATTTCCTGTCAAGAGCATGACAAACTTAATTTATTTATCAATCGCCGAAGCCAAAGTACTCGCCGTGCTCGACGCTGCTTAATCTGTAGTTGAGTGCAATCACATAAAATATTTTCAATAAACGTATGAGAATCTTGCAATGAAGGAAAAATCTGTTCCCCAAATTCCAAGAGGGTTATGTGACTCCTCCTATCTCTTCCCCCTCCTCCCACCTCCCACCCGCCACAGCCCTTGCGAATGCCTATGGCTGTGAGCCTTAAACAATGTTTTTCAGTTTTTTTGCGAAGTTACTACATCATATACCCAAACACACCGTTAGCAGTCAATTTCGTATTAGATATGAATATCGTTGACTCTTTTATTACAGAAGCCACAACTGAATAGCGTACTCTTCCGACCCTTAGAGGAAATTCTGATTACAAAAGTTTCGTTTCGTGTCACGCGATTTTTCATAAATTATTGTTTGTCCGGTGTGGAGTCCTCTAAAAATTCCGTGTGTTATCACTATGTGAACAGCGAAGAGCCGTACGTGACATCTGGTGGGCTGTTGCTATACTAAATGCTGTCGACTGGTACTGATAAAAGCGGAAGTGTGTCAGCAGCCACTTGTTTGTATAAAGATCAATATCAGTCGCTTGTCAACATATACTAATCCACCTAAAAAGCAATCAACCGTGATGTGCTAATGCATAATGCAACTCCTACGGAAAGGGCTTAATTGTACGTGGGTGATGTCGCAAACAGACCAGCATTTAAGTTCCACGCTATCTCCAAAGGCTGCCTTCGGTGGCTGCTTTGATGGCGCAAATAAACGTTCAGGAAAAACACCTCGGATTGTTTACTCAGGTAACGAGACAGGAAAAAAGTTGTGTAGAGGCATCCTATTTGCTGCCACGACTTTTGAACTTCAATCACTGTTGGTTGAGGTACTCGAAAGGCTGATAAGAACGAGAACAACATAAAAAAGATAATCGAAGTTAATAGAACAGACTTGAAATGGTGAAGTGGTGCAAGTTTTTTTTTTACCTTCTCTCTCTCTCTTTCCACTTTTCATTCGTCTGACTGTTTTGATGCGTCACGCCACGACTTCTTCTACTGTGCCATCCTGTTCATGGCCGCTTAGCACTTACGCCTAACTTCCTCAACTATTTGTTGGATATATTTAGTACTATGGAAGTAAATCATTGATGCTTTAACACCCGTAGTGTCATCCTGTCCCTATTTCTTGTCACTGATTCTCTGGAGAACCCTCTCATTTCTTATCAGTCCATTTAATTTTCAACGTTCTTCTGTAACACCACTTCTCAAACTCCTCCATTCCCTTCTTTTCTGATATTCGCTCTGTGCACACCTTAACATTGCTTCGAAGAATTGCAGAATACCTTCATTTCGTCTACATCGAAGACCCGAATTTTAATGTTAACTTTATCGATAACCTCATTTCTGCTACTACTCAATGCTTTTATCTTTCTTCAGATTACGCTCAAGCTATAATGTGCGCTCATTGCACTCAATGGGTTATGCAGTACTTCCTCATTTTCACTGAGGAGACCAACGTCGGCCGCGAATCTTACCATTGATATTCTTCCACTCCGAATTTTAATATCGCTCCTCAACCTTTCTTTTACTTCCGTCGTTGCTTCTTCGATATATACAGAGGTGTCCAAAAAATTTATCCACTGTTTAAAAGTCCATAACTGACAAACTATTTGTCTCATCTTTGGTAGTGTAATTGTTTTTCCGGCAATCACCACACAAGCGTTGTATTGCGTTGTTTTGTTTTGTCAAATGACAATCGCCAGATAGTCAGTGTTTCGTTCTTAGTTGCACCTAGTTACTCGTGTAAACATGGCTGGCGCGAGGCTTACATTCGGTGAAAGAAAGTCAGTTTTGAAGTGGTATTTTATGTACGAAAACATTAATGACGTTCAACGGCAATGGTGAAATGAGTATCAAACAGAGCCACCGACACGTTTAACGATTCGTCGCATTCGAGACAAATTTGAAGCCGAAGGCTGTGTTAAGGGTGTACACAAACAACGATCTGGACGACCTGTAACAGTAAAAAGTCCTGTAACTCCCGTCGTGTGTTACAAAAATTCCACAGAAGTCTGTGAGACAGTGTGCCCGTGATACTGGAATGTGTCGCTCAAGTGTTCGGCGAATTTTGAAGGAAAGTGCTACATCCCACGATTGCTACACGCTATGATCGAGGACGACCCGGATCGTAGAATATAGTACTGCGAGTGGTTTATTAACATGGTGCGCAACGATGAAGAGTTTTCAGAGATGATTGTGTGGTCTGGTGAGGCACAGTTCAAACTCAATGGTACAGTAAATCGCCACAATTGCATCTACTGGGCCGCCGAAAATCCTAACGTCCGTGTAGACAAAGCCGTGAATTTGCCAGGAGTAAATGTGTCGTGTGGGTTGTCTTACCGGGACTTGATTGGGCCATTCTTCTTTGACGGCACAGTTACCGGCGAGGTGTACCTTCAGAAGCTTCAGACATCCATTTTACCTGCCATCCGAGACTTGTATGGAGACGGAAGAGTTTACTTTCAACAAGATGGTACCACAGCCTGCTACCAAAATCTCGACGAAAATCTACCAGGAAGATGGATAGGTCGTAGAGGTGCTGTGGAGTATCCACCACGTTCCCCAGACCTAATTCCTCTGTACTTTTACCTGTGGGAAACACTAAAGGACGTCGTTTATCGACAAAAGCCACGCACATTGGATGAACTTCGAGAATTCATCGTGCATTCATGTGCAAATATCCAACTGAACACGTTGCAGTCAGTAGTTCGTGCTGCAGTTCGGCTGCATCGTTTGTGTGTGGATGTTAATGGTGACTATTTCAAACACCTATAGTGATAACTTTAAGTTGGACTTTAAGCTACACTTTCACCAAAAATGAGACAACTCCGTCAATTATTTTGCAAGTTATAGACTTTTAAACAGTGGATACATTTTTTTGGACCCCTCTGCATATTGAATAGTAGGGCGAAATATTATATTCTTGCTTTATAATCTCTCTAATCCCAGTACCCCATTCTTGGTTTTCCAAACTTGTTGTTCACCCTTGGATCTTGTACAGATTGTATATTAGGCGTTTTTCCCTATAGCTTACTCTTATTTTTCACAGAATTCCCCTTGCCCCATTTTACATTGTCTAATGCTTTTTCTACGTCGAAAAATTATATGAACGTCTCTTGATTTTTCTTAAGTCTTGCTTCCATTATCTAATGGAACGTCCGAACTACTTCTTATATGCCTTTACTCGTATCTTTTCGAAAGCCAAGGTGATCGTCATCCCCTTCACATCCGTGTGATATATATATTTATCACACACACATAATTCTCTTTTACATTCTACCGAATATTATTCTAATGAGCCACTTGGATGCATGTGAAATTAAGCTGATTGTGCCATACTCTTCGCATATATCTGCCCTTGTGCTCTTCAAGATTCTGTGTATGATATTTTTTTGGAAACTCTGATGTCTTGTTTCTAGAGCCATAGATTCTATAAACCAACTTGAATAGTCGTTTGGTTGTCATTTTCTCCAACGAAGCAATCAATGTGCCAAATTGCACAGTTGAAGAGCAGGCAGGAAAGCCCATCCCCTTGTCTTAGCCCAGTTTGTGTGGGAAATTGGGTAATACCCTAGACTGCACTGGGGGTGTCTTAGCGTGACCTGTACTAAACGCACCAACTTCTCAGGCACAACAGGAAAACCTATCCCCTTGTCTTAGCCCAATTCGTGTGGAAAATTGGGTGATATCCTAGCCTGCACTGGAGGTGTTTTAGCGTGACCTCTTTTAACCCTCGAGTGTTCGCATCAATTTTTGGAACACTAGTGGTCGCGTGGTTGACTCTATCAACCAGCCATCGTTTTCATTAAAGATGTGAAAAGTTCTACCATAATATGCTTGCTACTGAAAAATAAGAGTTTATTTTGGTCGTTTAATTAATAGAAATAAAAATTTTAATATATGACCTTTACGACTTCTAAAAATACAGCTACAAAATCTAAGTAAAGAATCCTAGTTTTTCATTTAACAATACATTCCTAACACTCAGGATAAAGTTAAATCACATTTGACCTGCATTTATTTCTCAGTAGTCCGCCCCGGTAGCTGAGTGGTCAGCGTGACAGACTGTCAATCCTAAGGGCCCGGGTTCGATTCCCGGCTGGGTCGGAAATTTTCTCCGCTCAGGGACTGGGTGTTGTGTTGTCCTAATCATCATCATTTCATTCCCATCGACACGCAGGTCGCCGAAGTGGCGTCAAATCGAAAGACCTGCACCAGGCGAACGGTCTACCCGACAGGAGGCCCTAGCCACACGACATTTCCATTTTCCATTTCTCAGTACATGTTACTCATACAGCATTTATGGGATTATACTCTCTTTATTGATCATGACTATATTGTTTCTATGTAAAAACATAGTTCACTCCTGTTCCTCTACCTCATCCACAGTGCTACATGCACACTTTTCACACACAACTGTGGAATGCTTCTTGCGTACAAAATCTTACACTGACTACAACTAAATGCGGTGACAGCATTGTTTTTTCTGCCACACATAACGCAGAGACTCTTCATTTTGTTTGGAAGTTCTTCCCTGTTCTTGAGATTCTTGGAATTTATAAGGCACCTAAAACATTTTCAGTCCATGTGGAAGCATTGAAATGTGGGATCTTGTAACCAAACAGTTACAACCTTGGTTGTTTTGAGTTTTCTGAGTTTCAGTGAAACAGTATTGGGCATTGATACCAGCGACGTCACATTTTGTCATGTTGTAGTCCATGATAATGTGTGGTTTATTGGTATTCTCATCAACTGCGTCTTCACTGTGCGTGATGCTAAGCAGAAAAACACATTTGTTTCTTTTGGGGACATATGACACCATTGTGATATCTTTCTGGTATCCAAACAGTGAAGACCCAATGTTCTTGGATTTCAGAGGTAGGAATTCCGGAGGGATTTCCGTTTTATTCTTCTTAGAGTTCCAATGCACGTGACGATTCTCTGCAAAAGTGAGACTGCCAATGGATAACTGGTATTCCAATTATCAAAAGTAATATTCCGATTTGATCCCAGCAGAGATTCTGCCAGACGATGCACAATATTGTACGGTTTATTTGACACCTTGTAAGGGCCATCTGGTTGTGTTCCACAGTACAGCTCAACAGATGCTGTCTAGAATGTCTTGGCATCGCAAACAGCAAAGAATTTCAAGCCGTACTTTGCTGGTCTGTTCGGTATGTACCTCTAAGAGGTGTCAGCATCTCATCTATAGTTACAAACTCTCCCAAACTATAGCTTTCCTTACAATTAGTGACAAATTTACTAAATATGACCTCATTGCTGCAAATTTCTCTCTCGCGCGTCTTTGTGTTCTTGTCAATTTGTCGTCAAATCTCACGCCTCTGAGGAGAAGTAAGAACCGTCTGTATGACGCACAAGCTCTAAGGATCTTCATACCAGTGCCATCTTTACTCCAAAGTTCTTCAACATTTGTTTTATTTCCACCCTTCAAGCCAATCAACATAAGGATTCCAATGAGAACATGTATCTCTTCCCTAGAAGTTTCTTTCATATCTCTCTCTCTAGAATAGATGTTCTGTGATACTAACAAGGGAACCTCCCCATCGCACCCCCCCTTTTTCCAAAAATAATTTGTGTAAGAAGTTATTGATGATAAACCTTTCGCAATCTAGAATATTCTTTCGTAAACTTGCCCTAGATTTGAATAACATATGCTATACTCTTCTTCTACTTCTTCTTCTTCTTCTTCTTCTTCTTCTTCTTCTTCCTGCTTTTTCTGAAAGTTTTCTATTTCATGCAGCGTCTTCCACACCCAAGTTCCCATCTCCTTCTGTCTTGACTGTCCTTCTCTTACACAGCTTTGGCCGTCGCACGCCTCACCCCATCGTTCCAACGTAGCCGGGGTCTTTCTCCTTCTTGTGTGGGGTGGAGATATCTAGTGCCACATTTTAGAAGGCCTTATTTCCTCTAGCATTATTTTAAGATGTCCATACCCTCATAGCCGTTTATTTTCAACTGTGGCTGCGGTATTCCTTGTAGTGCCCATCTATTCCCGTAGCACTTCATTTCTTACTTTGTCGCTGCTTATTACTTCACAAATTTGTATCCAAAACTTCACTTCCAATGCCTTTAATTTCTTGCCGTTGACCCTGAAGACTTCCTACTGTCCAGCATTTTACAGAGGAATGATCTTAGCTATAGTTTCGCATATCGTCCTTTGCAAATTTTTTGACGTAGTTTTGTTCCAAATAACGGTGTGTGCCTGTTTAATTGCCACCTTTCCCTTTTTTATTCGGTGCCCTATTTTCTAGCTGCTTCCACCTTCATCCAAAATGATTGTCCCTAAATATTTATATGATCGACTACACTTTACTGTAGGTCCGTCATCCATAACAAGATTCCTTCCTGAGCCTCCGACAACCAAGTTTTCAGTCTATGTAGTGTTAATCCTCAAGCCCCAACGCTCACATTTTTCTTTAAATTTTCTTGACATCCTCGATATTATTCAGTATATACATTGAACAAGCAGTGAAGGAAACCAAAGACAAATTTGGAGCAGGAGTTAAAGTTCAAGGAAAAGAAATAAATAGTTTGAGGTTTGCCGATGACATTGTAATTCTCTCAGAGACAGCAAAGGACTTGGAAGAGCAATTGAACGAAATGGACGTTGTCTGGAAAGAAGGATATAAGATGAATATCAACAAAAGGACAACAAGAATAATGGAGTGCAATGCAATTAAATCAGGCAATGCTAAGGGAATTAGTTGAGAAACAAGACTCTTAAAATAGTAGACGAGTTTTGCTATTTGGGCAGCAACTAACAGATGACGGCCGAAGCAGAGAGGATATAAAATGTATATTGGCAATGGCAAGAAAAGTACTTCTGAAGAAGAGAAATTTGATAACATCCTGTGTATATTCAAGTGTTAGGAACTCTTTGTGAAAATATTTGTCTCCAATGTAACCATGTATGGAAGTGAAACATGGACAATAAACAGAATAGAAACGTTCGAAATGTGGTGCTACAGAAGAATACTGAAGATTAGATGGGTAGATCACGTAACTAATGAGGAGGTGCTGAACAGAACTGGGAAATACGATATCTGTGGCACAATTTGATATAAAGAAGGGATCGGTTGATAGGACACATTCTGAGACATTAAGGTATCACCAATTTAGTATTGGAGGGTAGTGTGGGGGGTAAAAATTGTAGAGGGCGATCAGGAAATGAATACAGTAAGCAGACTCAGAAGGATGTAGGTTGCAGTAGTTATTCGGAGATGGAGAGGCTCGCACGGGACAGAGCAGCATAGAGAGCTGCATCAAACCAGTCCTCGGATTGAAGGCCACAACAACAACATACAAGACGCATCTCCTTCCTCGGCGAATTTTAGAGAGAACAGGATGTCATCATCGTTTTCCAATTCTTCAGAGCTTCGTTCAAAAACATCTTAAAGAGAGTAGGCGCTAAGCATCATATGTCTCAGTCGTTTGCTAACCAAGTAACGTCCCAACTTTAACACGACAAATATCATCCGAATACAGCTTTCTAACGGCTTCTACATAACATTTATGAATGTTCTGATTATTCATTGCTTCCCACATCCCAGAAAGTGGTATATTGTTGTAGGCCTTTGCTAAATCTATAAAAGTCATTGTGTCTGGAAATTATGTGCGATTCTCTTGTCAATCATCTGTCAATGTTGCAGTTATCAACCAGACAAGCGTGACTTCCCTAAATCACTCCATGCAAATGCCGGGATGGTTCCTCTGAAAGGGCACGGCCGACTTCCTTCCCTAATCCGATGAGACCGATGACCACGCTGTCTGGTCCCCTTCCCCAAACCAACCAACCAACCAACCAGACAAGCCCTCCTTGCCCAGAAGCGATTTTGTTCTTCTACTTCCTCAATTTATCTTTCAGTTCTAAGGATATTACCGTATAGTGTCGATATACAACTTAGAACTGTGATGCCTCGATAATTTGTGCAGTCATCGTAGTGCGCTAATTTGGGCTCGCATTGTCCGTACTTCTGTGCTTAAGCGAACTAAAGTAAGCACTGTTTATGTGAATAATTTTTGTAATCAGGTTATGTTAAAAGTGCATTCTAAAATGTGTTTCTTTTTTTGTTTGTTACATGTATTCGAGCAAGGTTTCCGACAAGAGGTTCCAGCTGTGTCCCCCCTCCCTTCTGAATCAGAGTCTGGCGATGCGGGGCCTTCATCGGATAGAGCCGATGATTGTTATTGGCGAGAACATCACTCCACTATTGTTAAAATTCTATGAATTAATTTTTCAAGAACTGTATCACAAAAAATGTTGTAAAATATAAAGACTTCTGGTTAGACTTCTGAACTGTACATATGTTAACATTTATAAGTGTATGTTGTATTGTGAAAAATAAAACACTCACTTCATCGTTAAAATTCTGTTGTCGTCGGAGTCTTTATTTCACTGAGGTAGTGAAGAATTATTGTTCTGAATATTGACTTTACTGAAGTGTCTGCAATAACTTCAAGTTGAAAGGCAATATTGAGATGTATTGTGACATAGAGACCTACTGAAATTGCTAAAGACATTTTTCATAATTAAACTGCGTTTTCTGAAAAGTTTCGTATCATGCAATTCATAAAGTTGAAGCAGATTTAGTTCTGGATTAACTTGATTCTGGGACAGTTCTGAAGGAAAGCGCCTTAATAACAGTGATATTATTAATTTCAGAAAAGCAAAAAGTGATAAGTCAGAATTTTTAAAAGTGCTTTGTGATAAATAATTGAAGATCTTAACTATCAAAAAGTGCTTGAGGTCAATTTTTGTTCTATGTAGTGAGTAATTAGCGATCTCTTACAAGCTAAGTACAAGAACTTTATCGTTCGTGTCGCAAGAGTTTGACTATTACAGCAAATCAGAAGCTACTTTCAAAATTAATTAAAGGCGTAAATCGTTGTTTAATCAAGTTACAGTGAATAAATATTTACGATAAACTGTGTTTGAACATTGAGAGTTAACCGTTAAGCAACAGCGCTAAACAATATAGCTGATAGCCAAAATTTTGCTAACTCGACGCTGCATTGTTTCACGTGACATTATACAGGTAGAGACTTCATAAGCGACAGTTTGAACCTCCCCTTCTCTCTGGGTCAGAAAAACGATCGTGTGAGGTATAATCAACTCAATCCGGAGTAAAATTACCAAGTAAATTTATCCTCAAGCAAGGATAAATACTTCGAGTGACGCTTTGTCCCACTCCGATACACACGGTCAAGATTGCATGAGAGAAGTACGGTATATTACAAAAGGAGACATATTCTCAACGTCGTAATCCAGCATTTAACGGGGCGTGGTACCTCATCGTGGCGATCAGTATGTTCAGGACTTCGCTACAAGAGAAATAGAGAAGATATCCGAGTTACGAGTCGTCGAGAAAAGGCAAAGTCTACGAGAAGTCCGTGGAAGGAAACTGCTCGCTTCCGCAGCAACAAATTAATTTGTCGAGGAGCAGTCCAGCAGACGGCGTGCGCTGTCGGCGCGGGGGGCGCATTTGACTTCGAGTACATTTGCAGTAGCTGTAGGCGTTTCTGAGTCTTCACCACCAGCATTTGCGAACAGCAGACGCGGGTGAAGTGGCAGCTACTGCAACCTTCAGCCTTCAACGCACAGCAGCCGTAAGCACTTCGTCGGACGAGCAGCGGCTACGACGAATCGGAGGTATCATGTTGCAGTCGACGGTTTCACCACGGCCGTCTCAGCAGTAATAATTAGAGATGACGATGAGTCGCTTTCAAAACGACGAGTAATATATATGATCATACATTTTTCAGTGACCTATTGAAAGGCGTCTAAGAGGACTTTTTGCGGATATTGTATGAAATCTGTTTAAACTTCATGTTTTGAATTTAGAAAGTATTTAAGGTTAATAATTTAAGATGGATTCTTAAGAGAACTTCGGAAGGAAAATAGGAAATGAAAAAGGGAAATTAAGGAACAGGTATCTAGGTTCAATGAGCGTTTAGTTGACAATAATCATGCTCTTGCTACTCAGATGTCTTAGCAGATAAACGACCATGTGACGAATGTTACTGAACAAACGTCTAGTTTTGAGAAACGTTTAGCTGATAATAATCAAGCCCCGATAGCTCAATGGCAGTCTGCCTTCGGCAGTGACACAGTGCGGACCGTGTTGCCTGCCGGCCGCGCTGTGGTGCGCGCGCCTGTTTGTTTACGCCGGAGCAGCTTCGCGTGTGTGGTGTTGTGAGTCTAGAACGAGATGGCACACTCGTACAGAAAAACGACTTTGAAGTTCAGTTTTGCGAACGACTATACACGACCAAAGGCACACGAGATTGAACGTTTCTTCAGAGAAGAGGTAAAAATCGATCCACAGGAAATCGTGGGAATCAATTTATCGCTCGTTTCAAGCGTCGTCTATGTCAAGCTTGTTGACGAGGCTGCTTGCGAAAGACTTCTACAACGATCACCGAACGGGTATCGTTTCTGTCATGCCGACGGGAATGTTGGTGCGGTTACAGTCGATCACGCGGGAATGGGGATCCGCACTATACGAGTCTTCGAACTTCCGTTTGAGGTCCCGTCTGAACTTGTTACCGACGCCTTACGACCATACGGTACAGTTCTATCCCATGTGGCCGAAAAATGGACGAGTTTTACCACGTACCCCGTTTTAATGGGGTGAGACAAATATGGATAGATCTGCGCAAGCACGTCCCCTCTTATTTGTACATAGGAGGTTGTCGAGCGATTATAATCTATGATGGGCAACCTCGCACTTGCTCGGGGTGCGGGAAAGGTCACGTCCGCTCGGAATGCCTCCAGCGACGTTTAGTGCAAACTCCACGGGATGACATTCAGGCGCCACAACCGACGACTGTCTTACCGTTGACCTTTGTGGAAGCCCTGAGAGGCGACGTGAGGGAGACTTCCAATGGGCACCAGCAGCTGCCCCCTATAGAGAACATGGACACCAACGGACTGGAACTCCGACCACCGGTTCCACCACAGCAGACACAGGACACCACAGAAGAGATGCAGCTGACGGCCGCTCCAGGCTCATACGTGGTGGCTGCCAGTGCTTCCACCGAGAGCGTGATAGGCCAGGCCCAAGACGGAGGATACGCAACCCCAACAGCCGATGCGGAAGCAAGGCAACGGAAACAGCGTTCGCCGAAGAGAAGAAAGAAGCGTCGACTGACTTCTGCTGACGATAGCCATAGTCCCGAGGGGACAGTGGACGACAACGACAGTATCGACCTGAGACCAGTGGATTCAACAGATACCGAGATGACGATGCAGAAACTACACAGCGACGATAACTTGAACTCTCCTTCTGGTGACCGGAAGGCGGAAGTGGAGATGACAACTGTCCAACATCAGAGCGATGACAACGTTACCTCCCATCCTTCGACCAGTTCCGGAAATATGCTGGGGGAGTGGGCGCAAGAAATGGACCAACAGGAACAGGATGAAAATACGAACGCGACGATTGAGGACAGTCCTGGCCAGAGGCCGGGAGGGGTCGGGAAATGTTGACCAACTTAGTGTGTTGAGGAGCGCCGGGAGTGCAGATGGACGCTTAATGACACCGCCCTACAACTGATGAACACAAGCCAGGCGTACCGCATTGCCACGATAAACATTAATGGCATACGGACACCGCTTAAAATTCAAATACTGAAAGATATGTTACGCGCTGCGGACGTGGATATTGTACTCCTACAAGAAGTGCGTTTCACATCGCCGCCAGAGTTCTACGGTTACGAGGCACATTATTCAGTGCACGATGAAAGTGGATGCGGTGTGGCGATTCTCACCAGGGAAGGAATAGGAGTGGAGGACGTCAGGTCTCTCCCTTCGGCACGCGGCATAGCGATCACTGTCGACGGCGTTCGTTTCATCAATTTATACGCACCATCTGGCTCCACAAAACGAAGAGAAAGGGCGACTTTTTACACCGAAGAGATAGCACCGTTGTTCGCTGGACGCTTTGATAACTATATAGTGGGCGGCGACTTTAATTGTGTCGTCGACAAAAAGGACCAAGTACCTCATTATGTGCCATGCATGGAACTGCGTGCGTTGATTACCGAAATGGCGCTTCTGGATACCTGGGAACTGCAGCATGGTGACAGACCGGGTTATACGTTTGTCACGGGACACTCGGCGAGTAGACTTGATAGAGTGTACGTGACACGAGCTCTACGGACGACGATACTGGATGCCGAAATCTGGCCAGCGGCTTTTACGGATCATATGGCGTACGTCTGTACTATTTCACAAACGCTTCAGACGATATGGCGGAGTAAAGGTCACTGGAAAATGAATTGTGCTCTTTTACGTGACACTGAATGTCACCGGTCGATAGAGGCGGCCTGGGAGACCTGCGTTCGCCGCCAACGAGCATACCCCTCGGTTCTCCAGTGGTGGATTAAATGCGCAAAACCAACGTTACGGAGAACGTTGATACGATACGGGCAGGACAAATCGCAGTGGAGCCGCACAACGGCTGATTTTTATTTTACAGCCCTGAGGAAGCTGATGACCCAACAACCATCGCCGGAAAGGCACACGGTCATGCGCAGGATAAAAGCCAAGTTATTACAGCTGACGAGACTAAGAATGGAAGGTATAATGGTCCGGGCGAGATTGGCGGACACAGTTGCTGCCGAAACCCCCTCCATGCACCACGTGGTACGTGAACGCCAACGACGACGCAGGACATTGATCAGGGAACTAATCTCTGAAACTGGCCAGCAAGTTGTGCACCAGCGTGATATTGCGCATGTGTTTACCGACTATTTCCGCCAGTTATATGGACCTGTACATGTGAACCACGAGACACTACATGATGTCATCTCGGAAATGCCAGATAGAGGACCACCACTGGATGCAGAGACTTTCATCACAGCGATAACAGAGGACGAGCTGACAGACGCAATTGCCAGGGGGGCTCCGAACAAGTCCCCAGGACAGGACGGCTTCCCAATTGAATTTTACCGCGCCTTTGCATACCTCATGGGACGGACCTGGATTCAGATGTACAACGATCTCCTGTTACCGCAGACTGAGATACCTGCCGAATTCACGGAGGGTATCATCATCCCAATACCCAAACCACGCGGTGGCAGAAATCCAGGAGATTATAGACCACTCACTCTCTTGAACTGCGACTATAAGATTTTCGCGCGCATCCTTGGGGCTCGCCTGCGGTCTTCACTTTCTGATAGACTCCTCATAGATCAAACTTGCCACCGCGGTAAGAGCAACGTACATACGGCGCTCAGTGACTACCGAGATATCATCGCATTAGCAGCGGCATGCCGAGTGCGTGGGGCACTCGTCGCTATTGACTTCGATCATGCATTCGACAGAGTGGATCATACCTTTTTGCATGCGGTGATGGGCAGATTGGGAATCCCACAGGCCTTCATCCTAGTGATCATGCGACTGTTACACGGCGTACGATCAAAGGTCTCGGTGAATGGGCGGGGCACTGACTACATTGTTATTTCAAAGTCAGTTCGTCAAGGTTGCCCCCTTTCGATATTTTGGTATGCAATGGCTTTGGAACCCTGTCTATATGGTCTCCGAAGACGGTTCGAGGGAGTGCCGTTGCCACAACTGACCTTTCATTGCCGCGCTTATGCTGACGATGTGATGCTGGTGGCACGGACAGGCGAAGAAGTACGTACGGCGTTGGCATGGATACAGCGATACGGGATGGCGGCAGGAAGCGTGCTTAATCTACAAAAATCACGCTGCATGAATGTCGGTCGAGGATTACAATCGGGGGAAGAAGGCCCACTCATCTTAGTTAAGACCATAAAATGCCTAGGTATTACGTTCCACACGGATGTGCAGCGGACAGCAGAGGATAACTACCGACGCATATTGAAGCTGATGCGGACAATGGTGCTGTTACAGAAATTAAGAGCGTTGGATATGATTCAGAGGGTGACCTATGTTAACGTATACCTAGCACCGAGACTCACTCACGTAGCGCATGTCCTGCCTTTAACACGCACAATGCCATCACGGATTCAAGCAACTTTCGGAACCTACGTGAGTGTGGGACACCTGTTTAAGATCCGATACACAACGCTTACGCTACCACCTGGAGAGGGTGGACTTGGTCTAGTGAATGTATATGAAAAGGCACGGGCGTTATTCGTCAGTACGATTTTCCGACAGTGACGCGGTCAATTTCGCAATATCTCGGGTGCGTTGGCCGATGTACTAGCGCCCACTTCAATGGTGCCCCCAGTCGGTGTGGGCCATATTTCACCGAAGCTGTCACATTTCAAGTCTTTTTTTTTTTTTTGGAGCTTAGCTATGTCAGAGAGTCCTTCCCAACAACACGACTACCGACGACGCGAGACGTATACCAACTCTTGCTGCGCCGGTGCCCCAGGAATACCCTGGAAAAGAAGTACCCAGACAAGAACTGGCGACAGATATGGCGCGTTATACGGAACGTTTACCTCCCAACGTCGGTACGCTCAACATGGTATGTGGTGATAAATAGGAAGTTCGCAACGAATCAACGGCGGCACGCGATTCATTTGGCAGACACTCCACTATGTTTAGGCTGCGCAACAGTGGACACTGATGAACATCGTTTAGCATGTAGTGGGACGGCTCCAGTGTGGCACTTGGCACAACAGATATTGGCGTTCCTGTTACGCTCCGCCCCTCACACAATTTCATCAGACACACTTTTTTTCCCCCAAGAATCTTATTTCCCGGTCCAAAAAACCAATGCAGTGACATGGGTGCGGGGAATGGTGGTGGGCTACGTGTATAATGAATCGGAAAAGGACAAAATTGATTTTTGGCATTTTCTCCTGGATGGACACACGAAGCTGCAACAGCATAAGAAATATAGGCAAGACTTCGCTAATTACTTGTGACTTACATTTACCGACCCGCCGGCCAGATGGGGTGTGACGGGTGAGAGATGAGATAGACGAAGAAGCCGAGATAGACATCGATCACACTTACGGACCCTTAGTTAATTTCGAGAAGACGACCCAGTCTTACACCAACGTCTGGAGAACGAGTCGATAGATGGCTCTCTTGCTCTATCGAACGTCGGGTCGTGAGCAGGTGTCGCCCCCGACACGAATTTCATTTCATTGCTACAGGAGCATGTTTCTTTTGTATTTGTACTATCCGCAATGTCTTCATGTCTTTCATTTGGGCATTTTCAGTTTTATTCATTTCCTTAATTAATTAATTTTCTAATTAGCCACTATTTGTCAACATATGGACTTTGTAGACACTATTTATGCGATAGTACAACAACATGTATGTCAGCAAAGGTGGTAAGCCTGACATTGGATACAAAAAAAAAGGAAAAAAACAAAAAAAACAAACAAAAAACAAAAAAACCAAAAAATGTTGGTAGAGCATTTGCCCGCGAAAGGCAAAGGTTAAAAAAATAAATAAAAAAAATAAAAAAGGGGTAGCGTCTAAAAAAAGGGGGTAGCGTCTAAAAAAAAAGAAATGGTGAGCGTGGCGGACTGCCGTCCTAAAGGGCCCGGGTTCGATTCCCGGCTGGGTCGGGGATTTTATCCACATCCGGCGCGCAGGTCGCCCAGTGTGGCGTCGAATGTAATAAAACCTGCACCAAGGCGGCCGGACCTACCCCGTAAGGGGTCTCCCGGCCAATGACGCCAAACGCTCATTTCCAGTAGATGTCTCAGCAGATCAATAAACAAATGACGACTAACTAAGCTCTGGTGGAACAGCTTACCGTGCAAATTAAAGAGCAAATAACCACACGAGTATCAGAATAGTTAGATAATAGTAATTTAGCTCTTAAGTCAGAATTTTATGAACAAAACGGTGTCGTGTAGTAACATCTCCAGACTCACAGCAGTTAATCTCGACCTGAGAAGGAACAATTTCGTATTGAGATTCAAAAGGCTGCGGAAGATTTATGAAATCTAAGTTTAAATTGTATTAGATACTCAGAAGAACCTAAAAACGAGTTATGTAATGAAGTAACTGAAAGTATTAATGCAGTAAGAATTAGTGAAATCTGTTAAAGATGTAAATTTGAGTTTACATAAGAAACAGTAATTTCAGTTAAGTAACAAGTAGAAACAGGATCTTTAATTCTAACCAAATTGCAGACTGAAACAATTCAGTAATGTAACTCGGCATAGAGTGGGGGGAGAAAATCAAACGAATCATAACGATAATGATCAACAGAGTTAAGTAAGAAACTTACTCATTTAAATGTCCCTGTTCGTCCGGCCGCGGTGGCCGAGAGGTTCTAGACGCTACAGTCTGGAACAGCGCGACCGCTACGGTCGCAGGTTTGAATCCTGCCTCGGGCATGGATGTGTGTGATGTCCTTAGGTTAGTTAGGTTTAAGTAGTTCTAAGTTCTAGGGGACTGATGACCTCAGATATTAATTCTCATAGTGCTCAGAGCCATTTTTTTGTCCCTGTTCCTAGTGTAAGATTACACTATTGTTAGCATGCGTGTAGCTAACCATACCTCTGCTGAAGGTAGAATGAATAGTGATAAGTGCAGCAATTCCAACGAAGAGTTGTGTGAGCGAGTGTAAGTAGGCTGTTTAGTTTTTTATACTGGTAATGCCACGTAGCGCTCTGTATGAAAATCACTGGCTGTGCTGTGTGCAGTCTATGGTTGGTTGGCATTGTTGTAATATTCGCTATTGTAGTGTTGTGCAGTTGGATGTGAACACCACGTAGCGTTGCACAGTTGGAGGTGAGCCGCCAGCAGTGGTGGATGAGGGGAGAGAGATGCGGAGTTTGGAGAGCGGATGATCTGGCCGTGTGTCCATCAGAGACAGGGTCGCCAGCCAGCTAAATGAAAGATTCTAACTACTGAAGGCACTAACTACTGATAGGCATATTCAGCAAATGAAAGTTTTTGATAGAGAACAAACAATGTATTTACCTTAATTTGTGTTCAAAAGTCATAATATATATATCAGTTCATGACATTCAGTCTTACAAATTTACTTTCTCTGATGGACACACGTCCAGATCATCCCCTCTCAAAACTGCACCATCTCTCTCCCCACATCCACCACTGCTGGCGGCTCACCTCCAACTGTGCAACACTACAGTAGCGAATATTGCAACAATGCCAACCATCCACAGTCTGCACATAGCACAGCCAGTGATATTCACACAGAGCACTACGTGTCGTTACCAATATAAAAACCTAAACAGCCTACTTATACGAGTTACTGTAACCCTTGCTATTGGCTGGTGGGAAGGTCCCTTATTGGACAGCAGCAGCCGTTTATCGAGTCGTTTCCCGTCATTTAATCCAGAAGGTTCAGTGAGCCCTATTATTTTCCAAAAAACGTTTGAAGATGCGTTACATAGTTCATGGCATGACAGAAAGAAAATAAATTTCGTTATAGGTCATTTGGAAAACGAGGCCGTCTAATGGGGAGTGTTGCAGGGCAAAGGATTTCACACTTTGGGAGATTAGTAGACTTTTTAAGGATTGGTCTGAATGCGAGCAACAAAAGCTAGGCTTGGAACTGCTCTATCAAAATCCATATATTAGAAATTGTGGAGGTTTCAGAAAAAGTTTTAGTGGCATTTAACGAGAATGAAATTTCTAGATGAAGTCACTAGTAAAAGCTATTAATTAAGGTGTTAATTATTCGTATGCCAACTCACGTAAAAGAAAAAAATGATCGGTAGAGAGAGGAATATGAATAATGCTATCCTTAATTACCTTGATTATACATTCTAAATAAGTCTAGAGAGGAGGATAAAACTAAGTTTAATCGGGAATAATTTAGAAGAGGAAATGGTGATTCGCGGAATGACGGAAAGATCACGCATAGTCAAGATTGACGATTAAAAATACCCGTAAGTAATATTCAGAAAAATGAATGTACTATGAGAAATAAGGGAAATCATCGTACAGAGAAATATTTATTCAGTAAATGATGAATGTCCCGTGTGTATAGTCGTCATAAAAACGTGGGAAAGACGAAGACCTTCCTGTAAGGGCCGTAGCGAGAGACCAGCAATAGAGTGCTGCAGGCCCAAGTTTTTAGGGGTAGTTAATTTAGGAGAAGAGAGATTATTATGTGGCGAACTAATGGGAGAGAGCTGCTTTCATAATGAGCAATGTAATGTGAAACCAATACTTTTAGGAAAGACATATGACACTATGGTGAACATTGTTATCGATTCTAGTAGTGATATTACTGTTTAATTCTTAGGCATCACAGGAGGAAAGGGAAAGAAAATTAAGGAAGAAACATTTATAGCTTTAAGCTGGGTACACTAAATTTTTTTCATAAGTCGTTAATAGTAACAACAGTACAGCATGTAACTGGGCGGGGTACCTCTTCATCTTTGCTGTCTGTTTCAAATATGTTTGTGATGAATCCTTCTTTAAACTTGACAGGGATCTCCTCACCACTAAGAGAGAGTTTAAAAAGCTTTGCAAGGTGTTGAAATAACAATTTTGGTCCGGCCTTCAACAATTCTATATATACAAGTCCAAGTCCTGGTACTCTGCCATTTTTCAATTGTTTAATCGTATCCTACGCTTTCGCTGTTGTTGTCTACTGGATTTATGTGTCATATTCGCTGCCTGCAAAGGAGCAAATATCCTGAAATTCGGATCGATCTCCTCTAAACAATACTTCATTGTATGTCTTCCATCTGTCTAGGCGTATTAGCTGTAGATTTATATTACTTCTGTCATTTGTTCTTAGATGATTATCACCTTCCATGCTTCTCTGGACTTTGAATTTCCTATGTAGTTATTAATTTATTCACATTTTAAGTTCCACATAGCATTTTTTCTCTAATTACTGCTTTCTTTGCCTCTCCTCGCAGACTTACATACCTACTTCTCTCATCAGTGCTACTGCTCATAAGCTATCTGTTATATTCCTCCGTTTTCTCCTTCACCTTTGCGGCAATACCATCCTCCCGCCAATCACTTTTAAATTTGCCACATGTGTTCTCTACTGCTCCTAGACTTTCAAAGGCAGCTTTATTAATAGTTCTCACAGTTGCCTTGTACGCTGACGTAGCTTCCCACTCAATCTAAGCTTAGCTTCCCACTCAATCTAAGCTTGTAGAGGAGGCAACAGAAGGATCCTGCAGTAAACTTAACTTATATATGCTACGGTTGGTCCAGCTTCTCTCCATTCTCATTACAATTGTTTAGGCACCAACTAGTTTTTGAAAGGGAAACCAAACTGCAACCGGGCGAGGTGGCGCAGTGGTTAGCACACTGGACTCGCATTCGGGAGGACGACGGTTCAATCCCGTCTCCAGCCATCCTGATTTAGGTTTTCCGTGATTTCCCTAAATCGTTTCAGGCAAATGCCGGGATGGTTCCTTTGAAAGGGCACGGCCGATTTCCTTCCCCATCCTTCCCTAACGCGAGCTTGCGCTCCGTCTCTAATGACCTCGTTGTCGACGGGACGTTAAACACCACTAACCTAACCTAACCTAACCAAACTGCACAGCGAAGTAGTAAATGGTCAGATCCACATTTCGCTTCCGTGTAGACTCTGGAATCCTCCACTTTTGTCCGATTGCTTTCTTTCTCGATATCATAATCAGTTACAGATTGTAACTTCCTTGTAGGCGTATTTATGGAGCTTTTTATGTTGAAAAAAAAACCATTTCATATCTTAAGACTGTACTATCCACGCCGGCCGGAGTGGCCGAGCGGTTCTAGGCGCTACAATCTGGAAGTGCGTGACCGTGTGGTGCGTGGGTTTGATCTGATATTCTGTGGCTCCTGCAAGATGCAATTTCCACCCCAACACTACTGCAGAAGTCAGACAGACACGCCTAACGTTCTAAAGAGAAATGCCTGAAAAACTTTCAGCAATAAATATCTTCTGGAGTTGTCCGCTGTAAGGAAATGACACAAAAATTCACAAACTTTCTTACGTAACTAGTGGGATACTTGGGTACTGGAGTGGTGCTAGTTAGTGTAAGAAAAACATGAAACTAATGAAAATTATTATTTATTTTGCAAAAATTCTGAGAAATCACAATAGCACTTTTAGTTATGAATTCAACAAGTTATATCCTGGTTATTTGCGGAATGTGAAGTTACCTCTCAAGGATAGGATTCGCTAATGAAATTTTTATACAAAGTTTAAGATTTGTATTGACTTGGCAGAAAGGCTGAGGGGCGCGCCTACTCAAGTTGAATAATTATCCTTTAGAATGTTGCTAGGTACAGTCGAGGCTGTCGCGTGTGAAATGCAGTGAAGTGTACTGTTGTGGAGGAAATATGGGGCTCGCAATAGCTGTAGCGCACAATACTGTAAGCTGCGATGACTGCTGTCTGCTCCGCTCGCTGCTGACAAATAAGATAACTCTCGTTCTATCTGGACTGACCTTCGCCAATCAAACTCTCCCTACGCCTTGATGAAGTCAAGGATTCCTATTCGCCCCTAATCTAACTATTGGCGTGGTACACCGGTCAGATAACCAGTCCACCGCGATGCCACTCAAAAATTCGCTCGCAGGCGTTTAACTATAACACCGCATAATAACTGTGTCAACCAACACGCGGAGGACCCTTCGCGACCCTCCGACTCTTGCACCGCCGCCCTTCGGGGAGAACCGCGTCGGGAACGCCGCTCGTCCCGGCCCCCCGTCGCGCATAATGCTCTGCCCACCTCGCAACGGGCGGAGGATCGCTTGAAACGCGCCAACCGCCACAAATCGCCGGTGGACACCACCAGCACTGAAACCGATCATCATGAAGACTGTCCACCGTCGCGTGTCAGGGTCCGTTCATTCGCGGCGTCGTCGCCGTCGTCGTCCGACGATTCACCTGACCGCCTAGTAATTGATCTTTCTCGCAGTGAGGCGGCGAACACATCGGCTCTGTCTGATCACCACCCGGCTGTACCTGCACCTCTTTCTACGCCGTCCCGCCACCGTGGCGAGTCTTCTGGACACCCTGACCCAGTCGGAGAGTCCTCTGGCCGTCGCTCCAGACGCCCCTCCGCCCACGCGGGCTGTGGTGGCAGCGGATCGTGTTTCGATACCCCCCTGCCGGGGGACGCCGCACCGGATGGTCCTGTGGATGAGGAAATGACTCATGCTCCCGACCCTCCTTCTCAAGAGATCCCATCAAGCCCTCTGAAGAAAGAGAGGATACCCCCCATTGTGGTATATAATGTCACTAATTACACGAAACTGAACACTGAGCTCCAGCGGCTCATTGTCGGCCAATTAAGAGCTGTTTACCAAAAAGATCATGTGAAATACCTGCTTGACAGTAGGGACGACTATCTTATCATTCTCGATTTCGTAAAATCAAAGGCGGTGCCTTACTTTACCCACCAGACGTCGGATAACCGCCGCACCAAAATCGTCATCAAGGACTTGCCACCAGAGGTTACGGCAGAGGAGGTCTAGGAGGAACTGCTTCGACTCGATTTCGAAGATCCTTTGGTCCACCAGTATAGCAAGAGGAATCCTGAGACCAGGGCATTGATCCCCTGCCCTACCCATGTGTTCTCCCTTTTCCGGAGGGAGGACATAGAGCGGATTTACCAAATCCGGTATCTTCTGTACACGAAAGTCCGGATTGAATCGTACGAGAGCTGCAACGGGCCAGCCATCTGTCGCAAATGCCAACGTTTACGACATACTGGGAATTACTGCTCCCTGCCGTTGCGGTGTGTTAAGTGTGCTGGCCCACATCTAGTGGAGAACTGCACACTCCCTGCTTTGGAGAAACCTACCTGTGCCAGATGTTTGGGAACGACGCACGATCCCCACCACATGGCATCCTGGAGAGGGTGCCCTCTTTACCAGAAGGCACTGAAGTCTTCTCGTCCACCCAAAAAGAAACCAAGAACAAATCGACCTCCCCCACCGCTAAGGGACATGACCAACTACCCTGTTTTGCGGGGTCAGCCAGGTGCACTGTCCTCAGCAGCCACTCTGGTACCAGCCACTCAGGCACCAGATGGTTCGGTGGCTCCTGTGCCCCTTCCTGCCCAGACTCCCACGACGTCCTTTGCTGCTGCAGCCCGGTCTCCTCCTCATTGTCTGTCTTCCGTGACGGCTCCCACTGCTCACCAACTACAGGAGCCAGCTGCAGCTTCCTCCAGTCCATCTGTGGCTCTATCTCAGCCTTCTGCCCCTACCCCCACTCTGCCTACTACTACACCTGCTCCTGCGCGCCGTAGGGGCAAGCAGACCACCCGGGACCCTGCCCCAGTGGTGGAGACTGATGCGTCCTTTCGGGCGGACATGCGTGAAATCCTCCAGGTCATCTCCTTATTCACGAAACCCCACATCCGGGCTGTTATTCGTGACACTGCACAAAAAATCCGTCAGTCGGAGGACGGGCTCTCCAAGGTCATCGCCCTAGTGGAGGGGCTTAGTCAAATATTGTTGTAATGGCGAATGGACCTCCACACCACCACCAGCCCCCTCGGGATCTTGTCACTTGCATTTTTAATGCCAATGGCATAAAACGTATGAAGACAGAATTGAACACCTTCCTCCATGACTATCGTGTGGATGTTTTACTGGTCACAGAAACACACCTCAAACCGGCAGACGATTTCCGCCTTCGCAACATGGTGTGTTACCGCTCTGACCGCCTCGACCGCCGTGGTGGAGGCACAGCTGTATTCCTCAACAAAGCTCTTGTCCATACCCAAGAGACTCTCCAGCCAATGGAACACATAGAGGCCACAGCAGTTACCATCTCCACACGCCTTGGTGCCATTACCTTTGCAGCAGCGTATTTGAGCCCAAACAAGCCACTGCTGGAAGCAGACCTCCGCACATTGTCATCCTTTGACAGGCTCATCATTGGGGCAGATCTCAATGCCAAGCACCCAGCTTGGCATTCTCATGTGTCTAACCCCAAAGGCCGGCTCCTCATTGACCTGGAGGATACTTTAGCACTATCAGTCTATGGCCCCCACGAACCTACCCATATCCCAGTCCGTACTAACTGCCAGCCAGACGTTCTGGATGTGGCCATTTTCAAAAACATCACCGCTCAGTTTTCGCTGGAAGTTCTCCACGAACTGGCCTCTGACCATGAGCCAGTACTCTTGCACCTCACCAATGCTGCCCTTTCATTTGATGCTCGTTCCACTGCGACCCTCACCAACTGGGACAGGTTTACCAGGGTACTTAATAACACCACTCGACACGACCTCGATTTGACAACACCGGCCAATATAGTCCGTGCTGTGGATTACCTTACCGCCAAAATACAGAAAGCAGTGAAACTCTCCACCTCCACTGCACCTCGAAATTTAACACCCCTGGACGACTTGCCCCCTCTGTTATGAGAGCTGAAGGTGCAAAAGAACCGCTACCGCCGGAGGTGGAAGCAGTTTCGTGACCCCCAGGACAAACGCCAAATGAGACGCCTCCAACGCGAATTCAGCCACCGGCTCGCCGAATGGAGGTCTGAACAGCGGGAGGACAGGATGTCCACTTTCCTACTCCACCAAAAATCTGACTGGGCTGTCATTCGCACCCTGCGGCGTTCTAAGCCAGCGACTGTCCATCCTATTCGCACAGCAGTGGGCTTGTCATATGATACCCTGCAAATTGTGGAAACGCTGGCAGATGCGTTCGAGGCCCAAAACCGCCCTCTGGTCCAGGACCTTTCTCCGAACGAACTACAGGAAGAACATGAAGTCCTGACAGCTGTTGCTGCTTTCCGCAACCGCCCACCCCAGTCTGCTCCCCTTCTTACGTCCATGGCAGAAATTCAGCGCATCCTTCGACGGAAACGTGGCCGGTCTGCCCCTGGATTGGACGGAATTTTAAATGAACATCTTTGCCACCTTCCCCGCACACCACTCATCTTGTTCACCAAGATTTTAAACTGTTGTCTCACATCTGGCCTTTTCCCCCCTCAGTGGAAACAAGCCAAGCTGATTGCGATCCCCAAGAGGTTAAAAGACCCTACAGTCCCCACCAACAACAGGCCCATCAGCCTCCTAAACACTATGGCGAAGGTCCTTGAATCTGTGATCCTTCACCGACTTTCCCAACCTCTTGCAGCAGCTGGGACGATCCGTCCTGAACAGTTTGGATTCACTTCGCACCTCTCTGCTGAACTTCAGGTCCTACGGATCACTGAACACATCAGCAAAGGCTTCAACACTGCCAAGTCGACAGCTGCCGTTTTTCTGGACTTGCAAAACGCCTACGATAAGATCTGGCAAGACAACCTCGTACACAAGATGCTGACACAGACCCCTATACCGGATATTTATGTCAAGATCGTGGATGACTTCCTCCGTGGTAGGACTTTCCTAGTGGCTCAACGGGGAATGCATTCTGGCATTCGCCAGTTGTCTGCAGGCACTCCGCAAGGATCGGTGCTATCTCCCATCCTATTTAATATCTATGTCAATGATATGCCGGTCATCCCCGAGTGCCACCTTGCACAATACGCTGACGACACAGCGCTATACACCACTGGCCGCATTACTGACGCCGTCGTCGCCCGCCTCCAGCGACAGATGGACGCCACTATCACCTGGTGCCGGACAAACAAAATAGCTCTCAATGCCGCCAAAACTACGGCAGTTTACTTTACGAAACGGCGCCCAGTCCTCAGCCGCAATATCTCGATTGCAGGTGTGCAGGTGCCCTGGTCCCCGACAACCACCTATCTCGGGGTCCAGATGGACCACAAGTTGCTCTTCCACTGTCATGCGGAGTATGTCACCAACAAGGGGCAAAAGCTAACCAGGGCTTTGTACCCGCTCTTTCGCAGTAGGGAACTTAACCTGCATACCAAGCTCCGCATTTACCGAACAGTTATCCTGCCTGCCCTCACGTATGGATCTGCTGCATGGGCCACGATTAGTGTCACCAGGATGCGAACATTGCAGCGCCTGCAGAACAAGGTGCTCAGGTGGAGCATGCACGCCCCGCCACTCACGAGAATTGTCACTCTCCACGAGGAAGCGGATATCGTCCCCCTAAAGACGACCATACGCAACAACGCGTGGCGGCTCTATGAGAAAGTGGATGCCTTGCAGGACACTGTCCATGGGTTACGCCACGTTGGGACCACACTTCCACGCCGCTGGCATCGACATCCGGTTCCCCTAACCATCCTAGAGGAAACGGATTCCGACCATGGCTGATAGGTCTGGCACGCCCACCACGGACGCATCCTTTGGTGGGACTAGCCCATTCTACGTCCAATACTTTCCAATCATACCTGCCCATGTTAGGCTAAATTTTTCTGCCTGACTCATGTAGTACTGTCACCGTCAGAGGGTGGTACGGGACTACAAGTCCCACCGCCACACCTCCAAAGTGAATTGCAGTGACGCAGTCACTGCCCTGTGGAAATTTACTGCCTCACCAACACAGTTACACCGCAATAGACCGGTGATGCTGTATCGTAACATACGACAAAAAGAAAAAAAAAAAAAAAAACGTGAACAAAGCTTAATCGCAAGGACTGAATATAGAGTCGCACTTCGATTCGCTCTCAACAGAGGTGCTCTCCCAGTGAAGTACTGAGGAGAGACTTGTTCCTCGCTCCAAGAGCGACAACGGAACGGCGCCCCTCCACGCCAGACGTGAAGGGGTATATATTTCGGTCTCTTCCATTACTCCTTCAGCTAAAGGCGTCAGAAATATCGTCTGCCAATCAGCATTGCTCTTCTAAAACGGGAGAATGAGGTTTCGTTTAAGGCAACCAATCCGGAAATCTGTAGTATAGGCGTTTGGCGTTTGCTGTCTCCGTGTGAAAATCTCTGAAACTGTGTGCTATGTGTAAAGAATGCGTAGGTTGGATGCTCTCACACAATGTAGCGGAATTTGCTTTTAAGCTGAACACGGGGTCGTTCCCCCTTTCACTCGGGCACACGCTGTCTGCTCCACGGGCGGCCAAGGTTGACTCGTCCTCTAAAGGGACTGGCCTCCCAGTGTGTGGCCTGCTTCTCTCAGCTCCTGTGACCATCGTGTCTGGAATGTATGTGTGTACGCCAGCCTCGAGTATTTCAACCCCGGTGCGCACTTGTTATTTGCATATTGTTTACATGAATTCATACAACATTGACTTTATCTTATCGAGTTCGGGTTCGAATGAAGCGTCTTGGTGTGCGAAATATGATTGTGAGGGCGGAATATGTAATCAATGAAGGTCAGGAGACCACGACGTCTTACAACCGCTACGGTCGCAGGTACGAATCCTGCCTCGGGCCTGGATGTGTGTGATGTCCTTAGGTTAGTTAGGTTTAAGTAGTTCTAAGCTCTAGGGGACTGATGACCTCAGAAGTTAAGTCCCATAGTGCTCAGAGCCTTTTTTTTTTTTTTTTTGTACTGTCCAACGCATCTCTACCAGATAAGTAAAATATTTTGATTTTGATTATTTCTTCCCCGTATTATGTAAATAGTGTAAGAATTGTTGTTTGACGTTTAGCTTTGTTGCATGCTGATTGAGATGGACTATTACAGCTCTTGCGCACCTCTAGACATGGTGCCCCAGATGGCTCCTTGGTCTTTAAACCAGCCTTGCACCTTTTGAAGTGGAGAATGTGAAACGCCTTTCTTTCTTGCGTTATCGTCATCTCAGCTAGACTCAAACTGTGCTGTGAACTAACTACTTGCATCAGGTACAGCCCTACGTGCAGCTGCATGAACTGGCAACTTCAGCTGTGTGAGGTAAACTTTTAGTTGCGATTCGTAATTTAACATCTACCCCAAATTTCTACCTTTATTGGTGTAGATCGTGAAATCGGATCACTCTGTTTGAAGCATACTGTATTTTTCATGACGAATAAATCGTATCCAGTCGTACTTGACAAATCACTTGACAAATCCTTTATTTAAATAAAATCGTACACACAGCCCGTGTTTCAGGATATAAATCTCGTCTTCAGGCGCTTGATTGAGTACGAGAAAGTCGTGCCAGTCAAATAAAAAATCCAGAAAATTTGTCAAGTAGCATGCGAGATTCATAGGGTGAGGCATGGTACTTGATACATCTCGCATGATACTTGATAAATCATCTGGATCTTTTACATGACTAGCACGACTTTCTCGTACACAGTCAAGTGCATGAATATGGGATTTTCATCTTGAAACCCGTGTCGTGTGTTTGATTTTATCCAAAATAAAGGATTTGGCAAGTACAACTGGAGCGTATTTATTCATTATGAAAAATTTTAGCAACAGTTGTGGACGTCCCGCGAAGAGTATATTATACATTGTATGTTGTTTACTAGACTATACTGAAGGCGGTTCGAGAGTCAAGAAACATTCTCCTTGAATGCACAACTTCTCCCATCTCACATTATGTATCATACAGCTTCCAATAAGTAAGAAATTTGAAACCGAATAGAAGAGGAATAAAATTACTTTTCACACATTCCGTAAATTAATGGAATAGGAGAAAAAATAATACTCGTGTCGGACAACCTTTGTCAAATACGTCGAGATATGTCGCAGGGTGTAAGTAAGATGCACACTTTGACAGATAGTGTATGTACGTGTGCAGCTCGACAACAGAGGTTTTTCAGTGGTTGCTCTGTAGTGATGTGTCAGCTAAAAGCTTGCCCTCCCTCATCCATCTTCGTTTTACGATATGACAGTTCCACTGGAACGTTTCTGCTGCCTCATCCATTAAAGGGGAGGTCGTGACTTTACTGGCCTCGAAAAGTTTGTCAGTGTCGAATATACGTGAACAGTAACATGTAAATCCTAGTCATCTTCCAATGCCTGATTAGCACCTTCCCTAATTACAACGCCATTAGTACCAATTACTATGTCAGTCACAACGGTACTGCAGTTGAACAGTGGCAATACACCTGTTTTTCTTCCTGAAGCAATTTTTGCGCATAGTATTGAGCATCACGGTTTTTATCTTGCTGTTTTCTGTTTTAGTTCTTGTTTCGTCCACAAGTGTGTGGACATTGATTTCTGCGCCAGTTACAGACTTCACACATGACCAGATGTTGTTGAGGTTCCGGAACGGGACATGTAGTAAGATTTTAGTAGAGTAGTTATTGAAGACTACGTGTACCGCCTTATTGGCAAAAAAATTGCTCTGAGCACTATGGGATTTAACTTCTGAGGTCATCAGTCCCCTAGAACTTAGAACTACTTAAACATAACTAACCTAAGGACATCACACACATCCATGCCCGAGGCAGGATTCGAACCTACGACCGCAGCGGTCGCACGGTTCCAGACTGTAGCGCCTAGAACCGCTCGGCCACTCCAGCCGGCCCTTATTGGCAGCCAAGTACGTTTTAATAAAAGAGAACATAGTCAGTAGTAGGCTATGATGTAGACGACCTTTACTTAAATCGTGCTGTTAGCTAATTCCGATGACTAATCATTTTCAAACACGTGTGTACTATTATGTATTACATGCCGTAACTGTCAAATTGTTTTTCACTCTTGTTTACAATTTTTGTACTCAATGCGTAATAGTACACATGTGCTTGAAAATGACATGTCGTCCAAATTAGCTGATAGCATTATTTAAATAAATACCGTCTACATTACAGCCTATTATGAACCATGTTTTGTTCTATTAAGAATTTTGAGGCTGTAGATCCCTACAAAAATAAAATTTTAAAAGTGTTTTAGTTAACATCTCCCTTTCTGTAGGGTAATACCTTGTTTTGTACCCACTGTACTGTAGGTACTGTTTCTTAAGAAGCCTCCTGATATTGCCCGTATACCAAGGGGAGTCTACCCATCTTAAATTATTTACGCTGGGAGCATATTCTTTTGAAGCTCGAGCAAGCACTATTTTGTATTTGAGCCACAGTTTCTACATATTTACTGCCTGAATTTAAGCATTCTAGCTCCTGCTGAAGAAATAAAGCAAACTTCATAGATTGATACCACCGTGGCTGCCATTTCACAGCTGGCAACGGAAACGCACGTTTCCGGCAGACGCCTATTGCGACCGCGCGGCTACCCAGCGAATCCAATGATCCACTGAGCAGGACCCTCTGTCGCCACGATATGTAGTAGAACAACCAGCAGCAGCTACACAGCCCATGCTCAATCGCAGTCTTCGACAGCATTCACTAGTTCGCTCAGGCATTAGTACTAGGAGTCGCACAGTGTACGATGCTCTTATTTAGCTTCATATAATAGCTGGAGTTTATTGCTGTTTGTTCTTTTGTATATTTTCTTCCAGCGTTTGGAGAAAGCTATAACTCAAATAAAACTTCTGTTTAAGGTATTTACGTGTTCTCTAATCTCCAGCTTCCCGCCGAGGACAGCTGCTGCACCGCTCTGTAGTCCACCTGTCCTTACCGATGTGTAGAAAGTAGTAGACAACAGTTTACACTTTATTGAATAAGTAACTCTCTCTGATTATTTTTGTGCGCCATTATATTCTGATTCTCATTTTTGCTACAACAGCATTTTGATCACTAATCCCCATTTATGTACACTGGACTCGCATTCGGGAGGACGACGATTCGATCCCACGTCCGGCCATCCTGATTTAGGTTTTCTGTGATTTCCCTAAATCGCTCCAGGCAAATGCCGGGATGCTTCCTTTGAAAGGGCACTGCCGACTTCCTTCCCCGTCCTTCCCTAATCCGATGAGATCGATGACCTCGCTGTCTGGTCTCCTCCCCTAAAACAACCCAACCCATTTATGTGTACCTCCTCAAAGAGGTCCATTCAGTATATTGCCAATAAGCCTAGTATATTTCCATTTGTTCAAGGTATTTTTCAGAGGAAACTTTTATAATTCTTTCATAGAAAGTTTTCTCTCATCCATCACTAAAGGAGCGCTTTTCAGAATCAAGTGTAGGTCAGTTAAGATCTGCAACTATTATACTATGACATAGAAATATCCGCACTAGGAAACGTAGGTTTTTTGTGAAGTTATCTGTTACTTGTGAATCTAGTCATCAATGTAATTATCCAACATAATTTTTGTCAAAAACACTGAGTGGCATGTTGTAAAAAATTCCAGGAGGCAGAAACTGACTCTGACTTTTGGAGAGGAAGTTTGCAAGCTGCAAGTGATTTGTGTCATATCTTACTGAGTCTCGACTGTGGGTGGAAGTCGACTTTGTGCCTACTTGCAGGTCCCAAATTATTAGGAAACCGAGAAAAGTGGTCAGGGCGTTCAGCACTAATAACAATGGTTAAAAATTAACAATGGAATGCATCCCATCACCATTCACTTAGTGCTGAGAGGAGTCTTCATTGATGTTCCTATCTACCAGGGAGACATTGACAGAAACTCAATTAATGAATGTAGGGATCAGAACATTAAATTAAAAAATGTCTTGAACGCCATCAGCACTGTTAATAAAAGCATTGAATGCACCTGGGAACCTTAGAGAGTTGAAACCATGAGACAGCGATCCAAGTGCCACAGTGGGGTGCTTGTGGGCACTTCTTACCATACGCCTGGAGACATGGATAACCGCAACATAGTAGGCATGCCTAGTTCAAATGGTTCGAATGGCTCTGAGCACTATGGGACTTAACTTCTGAGGTCATCAGTCCCCCAGAACTTACAACTACTTAAACCTAATTAACCTAAGGACATCACACACATCCATGCCCGAGGCAGGATTCGAACCTGCGACCGTAGCGGTCGCGCGGTTCCAGACTGTAGCGCCTAGAACCGCTCGGTCACCCCGGCCGGCAATGCCTATTGAAAACAGTGACATCTATATAGGAGTGAATTAGTATTTCTTGCGAAAGGTGTCAAGTGCCAAGAGCAAAGTGTGTTTGAATTAAGGTGCCAATTCAAAGATCATTTGGTCCGCCAACCCGCCCACGAACCACAGTTGCGACACGTCTGACTGCATGTGGACACTCGCAATCGTTTGGAGACCCTACCTGACTGTACTGATGGAGCGTGACCTGGCAGGTACTGGTACAGCTAAGCAGGTAGAGGCCTCCCCACGGAATAAACAGACACAGTCCATGGACCAAACTATGAGACCATCGTCCACACAAAGTTGAGGGGTCGGGGCTGACCCGCTCGGCTACTGGGTCGGCTGATCAGCCTGCCCGTGAGGGGAGGGGGGGGGGCTTTAAGGTGCCTATTCACAGTCAGTTGGCTGACCCACTAGCGAACCATAGCCATGATCGTTCTGACTGTGTATGGATACCAGCAGCTCCTTGGTGTACTCTGTCTCCAGACAGTGACAGAATGTGGGCTGTCAGGTAGCAGTTGGGGCAAGCAGGTGGGGCTCAGCATTGGAACTGATGCACATGAACCACAGACTTGACTACAAGCCCATCACCCATGAACTGGAAAGCAGGTCAGGGCTGATCTGCTCAGTGAGGCTGGGGTAGCTGTATTTTGGAGTTTTGTGAGACTGAAGTGGCCACTCTACAGTGAGCTTCTGAAGAAGAGAAAAGCCCAATACGGACTTAAGAGCATTGGCCAATGACTACCAGCTAGGACTTGGAGAACAGGCAAGATTTTCTGTTCGCAGAGGTTTCATATCCTGCCTTGGCTTCAACTATCGAAACGCAGTCGTCCTCAAAGAGGAAAGAAGGATCTGTTTCAATCTTTGTTTCAAAGTAACGATTGACCACATAATTAGATCATAAACGATGGCATCTGAAATCATATTGTGGAGTACTGTTCTTAAATAGCTTGGGAATGTGACTATTATGTTCTCCTTTTTTGTTTTTTAATAAGGGGTTAATTCGAGTTTAAAGTTTAGGGAAACTTGAAATACAATAGATAACGTAATAATAAGTTTAACGATGAGTTAGTGATGAAGAATGGGTGTGGTATCTGCATGATATTTATTATTACTTATTTGGGATATCGTTCTTACTTAGGATCCTCATACAAACGCACATGTGCACTATGTGATCAAAAGTATCCGGAGACCCCAGGAACATACGTTTTTCATATTAGGTGCATTCTGCTGTCCCCTACTGCCAGGTACTCCATATCAGCGACCTCAGTAGTCATTAGACATCGTTAGAGAGCAGAATGGGGCGCTCTGCGGAACTCACGGACTTCGAACGTGGTCAGGTGATTGGGTGTCACTTGTGTGATACGTCTGTACGTGAGATTTCCACACACCTAAACAACCCTAGGCCCACTGTTTCCGATGTGATAGTGAAGTGCAAACGTTAAGGGACACGTACAGCACAAAAGCGGTCAGGCGGACCCCATCTGTTGACTGACAGAGAGCGCCGACAATTGAAGAGGGCCATAATGTGTATTAGGCAGACATCTATCCGACCATCATACAGGAATTCCACACCGCATTACGATCCACTGCAAGCACCATAACAGTTAGGCGGGAGGTGAGAAAACTTGGATTTCATGGTCGAGCTGCTGCTCATAAGCCTCACATCACGCCGGTAAATGCTAAACGAGGCCTCGCTTGATGTAATAAGCGTAAACATTGGACGATTGAGCAGTGGAAAAACGTTGTTTGGAGTGACGAATCACGGTACACAATGTGGCGATCCGATGGCAGGGTGTGAGTATAGCGAATGACTGGTGAAAGTCATCTATCATCCTGTATAGTGCCAACAGTAAAATTCGGAGGCCTGTGGTGTTATGGTGTGGTAGTGTTTTTCATGGAGTGGGCTTGCACCCCTTGTTGTTTTGCGTGACACAATCACAGCACAGGCCTACACTGAAGTTTTAAGCACCTTCTTGCTTCCCAATGTTGAAGAGCATTTCGGGGATGGCGATTGCATCTTTCAACACGACCGAGCACCTGTTCATAATGCACGACCTGTGGCGGAGTGCTTATACGACAAATACATCCCTGTGATGGACGGGCCTGCACAGAGTCCTGACCTGAATCCTATAGAACGCATTTTGGATGTTATGGAACGCCGACTTCGTGCCAGGCCTCGCCGACCGACATCGATACGTCTCCTCGTTGCAGCACTCCGAGAAGTTTGGGCTGCCATCCTCCAAGAAACCTTCCAGCTCGTGATTGAACGTATGCCTGCGAGAGTGGAAGCTGTAATCAAGGCTAAGAGTGGGCCAATACCATATTGAATTCCAGCATTACCAATGGAGGGCACCACGAACTTGTAAGTAATTTTCAGACAAGTATCCGGATACTTTTGATCACATAGTGTACATGTCCTGACACATTGCGAGCCAGGCTAGGGTCATTAGGTTAAAGCTTAAGCTTGTCTTGAAGATCTCACTGCTGTGAGTTTCTGGTTTCGGCCAACTCTTGCTGCCAGTTATACGAAACCATTAACGCCTCAATAGCGCTCCAGTCTGTTGCATTTTTTTGCAAATGCTTCTGCAATTTGTCTCTAATGTCTTGATATTCTCAAGTATTTGGGAATTTTCCTTGGTTTATTTTGATCATTTTGGAGCACTCTGCAGAAATGGTTATTCTGACTGGATGCACAGTAGCCTGTTTTATAAAAAAACCTTCTGTGCTTTCCACATACAGCTACAGTAGTAGTCGTCTCTTGATGCGCAGTACAGCCTTGATATATTTACGGATACACTACAACCCTCAGCCATGTGGCGGAAGTCTACGACGCTGCAGCCCAGGTTGTCAAAGGAACGCCAAATTCACACCTTCCAACTGTCTCAGCGTCCGCCTCGATAGCTCAGTGGTCAGTGTAGCGGAAAGCAGTGCAAAGGGACCTGGATTCGATTCCTGGCTGGGTCGGGGATTTTTCTCCGTTCAGGGACTGGATGTTGTGTTGTCTTCGTCATTATCACATCATCCCTATCGACGCGCAAGTCGCCGAAGTGGCGTCAACTAAAAATTTTTGCACCAGGCAACCGGCCTACCCGACGGGAGGCTCTCGCCACACGACATTTTTTATTGCCTCGGCCATAGGTCCATGGTCCTCTCCATCGGTGGTCAGAGGAAAACGTCCACACCTAGAGATACATACATGAAGTTCTGCCACTATTTTTGCAGATTTTCATGGCTGCAGTTGGTACGGAATTTTTTTCATAGACGTTAATGTCCGTTCATAGTGAGCTCCTCTGGTGAACGAACTTTTAGCTATTGAAAAGAATACCTACACGAACTGACCTCACAGTGTCTTCTGATCTGAGCGTTTTATTGAACGCTTTACACCCATCGTAAGCAGTGCATACGAACTTTTTCGAGTGAAACGCGTTTTAGGCAAATTGATAAGGGCGAATAAAATGGTGAACCTTACTATTGGCTCGAAGTTGCTGAGAACTTGAGAAAACGAACTCTATTTCAGAATTTCAATTGAGGATATCGGGTAAATTTAGTACCATTAAAAAGAACTCTGGACATTATTTTTGTCTAATTTATTTTTTTCCTTTTTTGCATTTTGTGCCGCTCCGGTGACATCATCAAACTACCATGACTGCAATATCAACGAGTCACAATTGAAATAGGTGAACTCATATAAGCATCTGGGTGTTACACTGTGTAGAGTCATCAAATTGGACGATTACAAAGCCTCAGTCGCGGGTAAAGCAGGTATCAGACTTGGTAGAATACCAGGGAAATGCAGTCAGTCTACAAAGAAGGTTGGTTACAAATGCCTCGTGCGACCCATCCTATAATATTCCTCAAGTGAGCGGAATCCGTACCAAATAGGACAAATAGTGGATAAGGAACGAATACGAAGAATGGTAGCACAAATTTTCACAAATTTGTTTCACATACGAGAAGATATCGCGGACATACTGAAGAAAATAAGCTGACAGCCGCCTGAAAATAGACACAAACTACCCATGGAAAGCCTACTTGCGGTTTCAGGAACCAGCTTTAAATGGTGAGTGTAGGGTTATACTAGAACCCACTATATCTGCTCCCGCAGCGATCGCAAGGACAAGGGTAGATTAATTTCAACGTTCACAGAGGCGTTTAAACAACTATTCTTCCCACACTAATAACTGGTACAATGGCAAGTAACTTCTATCGTGTACTTCACAGTGGTCTATTGAGTGTGGGTGAAGTTGCAGATGTTCAGAAAATTTGATAAGATGGCCACATGATGACAGGTATGAAGAACACTTCGTTATCTTCAGCGACACACGCGCTATCACTAAAACTCCTTGTGATTCGGTTGTAGGTAGGGCTGGTGAAGAGTGGTTTGTGTCAACAGCGAAAACAAGTACCAGTTCGGAGAAAACAGCAACCGTCAGAATCAACTGACTGGGCAGCGGCTTGGTGATAACGAAGTTCTCCGCGGACTATCACGGACCGGAATAGCTGATAAACGAGTTGCTATGCAGAACATTACTGGATGCTGGATAATAAAAACAACCGGCGAACAGCAATAGGATCTAGGACCACCTCCTCTGTCTTGGGTATAGAAGTCATTCCCGACGCAAGTACTTCCTTTCACCCCACGTCCGAGACCATGGAGAATGGCCTTGGTGAATGAGTCGTTAGACAGATATTCAAAAGGGAAAGCAAGATTGGAGTTTAACCTCCCGTCGTTGACGAGAACAATAGAGACGGAATATAAGTGTAACTCGCCTTTGTTTACATTTTGTCGCAACTTTTGTCGTGATTCACCATTCACGCTGCTCTGGGGACAAATTTACTGATCTGCTTATTTTCAGTGAAGAATTTATTTCGACTGTGTTAACAGATAACTGCGTATGAGTGCTCGATTCCCGTAATTAATCCTATCACAAAGAGGGAAAACAAAATAGATGATATTTATTTTTATTTACTTATTACACTGTCGTTGTATTGTTTAATATTTTGAGATGTGGTGGCTCACTAACCAAAGAAAAAGCAAAAACGATTTAAGTTTGAAATGAGAAACGAAGACCTTGGGTCGAGTTTCATTGATTCAGTATTTATTTCAACGGACGAATGAGCAAATTAAATGAGTTTCAATAAACGTTTTATAACGATTATCCTACAATATTTATCAGTTTTCCTCTATGTTGGCTGAAGGGCTCCTAAGTTATTGTCAAAACTGAAGTCGCACGCTAGACACTACATGTTTAATTCTCAAATGAGTGTCTTAGAGTTGAATGAAAGCTACAGGTTCAAATTAAAATGAATTAGACCGTGACGACGTGAATATGCTCGATTCGTGGCCTATGCACTCAATGCTTCCTGCTGTAAGAAACCTAGGAAACCCACCAAAGTGACTTACATTCCTGAATACTGGAGCCCATGAGCCGCAAACACGTTGATTGCTCTCTGTCCTTTGCCCCTCAAAGACCTTTCGCCAGTTCTGCCGTTCTGATCTACGCAAATTGCTACAATTTTCGCGACTTTTCTGCTTGGCTACCCTCCAAGTTTTTTATTAAAAGAGAACACCAGTCTTCCGGTTGGTCCTTTGCTACCACCATCCACGCACTGTGCGCCAGTACTAGCGCGAGCGCATCTACCTGGAATCGAACCGAAATAACCCGGCTGGTCGTTGTCCGACATTTGTATTGCCAGCTATGAAAGCAACAGTCCTCTTGTCTGACAGCAGAATACCAAACTCTACGTCCTACTGCTCGGCCGTTGGAAATGCGAAACAGAAAAATCAAGCTACAAAAGCCTTGAGCACGTTCATCAGACGGACACACCAGATTTAATTTACGGTGAGATGACAAAAGTCATGTGTGACCTCCTAATATCGTATCAGACCTTTTTTTGCCCGACGTAGTGCAACAACTCGATGTTGCTTGGACTCAATAAGTCGTTGGAAGTCCACTGCAGAAATGTCGATCCTTGCTGCCTCTATGGCCGCCCGTAACTGCGAAAGTGTTGCCGATGCGCATTTTGTGCTCTATTATGCCCCATAATGTTCGATGGGATTCATGTCTGGCGATATGACTTACCAAATCATTCGCTCGAATTGTCCAGAATGTTCTTGAAACCCACTGAGGACAATTCGGCCTGGTGACGTTGTACAATGGCATCCATAAAAATTCCATTGTTGTTTGGGAAGATCACGAACGGCTGCAGACGGTCTCCAGATAGCCAAAGGTAACCATTTCTAGTCAATGATCGATTCATCTGGACCAGAGAACCCAATCAATTCCATGTAAAGACAGCCCACACCGCCGGCCGTAGTGGCCGAGCGGTTCTAGGCGCTACAGTCTGGACCCGCGCGACAGCTACGGTCGCAGGTTCGAATCCTGCCTCGGGCATGGATGTGTGTGATGTCCTTAGGTTAGTTAGGTTTAAGTAGCTGTAGGGGACTGATGACCTCAGAAGTTAAGTCCCATAGTGCTCAGAGCCATTTGAATCATTTTGAACAGCCCACACCATTATGGAGCCGCCACCAGCACCCACAGTGCCTTGTTGAGAACTTGGGTCCATGGCTTCGTGGGTCTGTGCCACACTCAAACCATAATATCAGCTCGTATCAACTGAAATCGAGACTCACCTCGCTAGGCCACGGCTTTCAAGTCGCCTAGGGGCCAACTGATATGGTCACGATCCTAGGAGAGGTGCTCTAGGCAAAGTGCTTTCAGCAAAGGTACTCACATCGGTTGTTTGCTACTATAAACCGTTAACGCCAAATACGTCCCAGATTGATTTCCGCGGTTGCTTCATGCAACGTTGCTTGTCTGTTAGCACTGACAACTCTGCGCAAACACCGCTGCTCTCGGTCGTTAAGTGAAGGCCTTCGGCCACTGCGTTTCCGTGGTGAGAGGCAGTGACTTAAATTTGGTATTCTCGTCACTCTCTTTACACTGTGAATCCCAGAATACCGAATACCCTGACGATTTCCAAAATGGAATGTCCAGAGCATCTAGCTCCAACTACCATTCCGCTTTCAAAGTCTGTCGATTCCCGTCGTGCGGCCATAATCTTGTTGAAATCCTATTCACATGAGCCACCTGAGTGCAACTGACAGCTCCACCTATGCACTGCCATTTTATACCTTGTGTATGCGATACTACTGCCGTCTGTATACGTGGATATCGCTGTCCCATGGTTTTTGCCACTTAAGTGTTTGTTGAATACGTACTAGAGGCATGATCCGAGGTAAAGTTAAAAACATCTTCACAAGCTCTAATTAGGGAAGGTAATTGGCCTCGTCGTCTTCAAAGGAACCAGCCTAGTATTTGCTGTTGCAGATTTAGGGAAACCACGGACTTCGATTTCAACTAAGGTGGTCCCGAATGCAGTCCCTCTGTCTTAACCACGGCGCTTTCTCGCTCGGTTTAGTTGCTCAAAACACAGATAAATGTCACCAGGACATTAGTGGTCACCAACTGCAGAATAAGGAAACCACGGATTAAAATTAACCGGTCCTCCAGGATGGGCGTTGGGGCCTCGGACCTGCACTCCACTCCGTCACTTGAAAAACAATAATAATAATAATAATAATAATAATAATAATCGTTAATATCGTCTCTGATGAACAGGTTGACCTATCTGGAAGACGAAATTTAGCACGGACGAGCACAATGAATAACGGCACATGGAACGTCCAGGAGATTGCCACTAAAACTTCATGAAATAAGGAAATGTAATGTGAGCATAATATCCCTAACTGAAACGAAGGAAAAGGGCGAAGGTACGGAGGAACAGAATGGTTATATCCATACCTACAGCGGGATGCCTAACGAGCAGAAAGCCAGAAATGGGTTCTACATAGATATTAGGGAAACATGCAAGAAATATACAAAAATCTGGAATCAGATTGGCGAAAGGCTCATGCAGGTGCAAATGAAATTGTTAAGCCACTCAGTCGTGATCATAGTAATGTATGCGCCAAATGACGACACCAAGATCGAGGAAAAAGAGCAATTTTATGCAAAACTGACGGGATCGCTGGAGAAGAAAAGTGATTGAAAAGAAATGTCCGTTATTGGTAACTTTAATGACTACATTGTTGGTCACTATGGCGAAAATGTGTTTAATGGCAATGGGTATAGGGTGGAAGACTTACTCTGGCAAAATGGTTTTTTGGATAACGAATGGGTAGTTTAGACATAAGTGAGTACAGTAACTGACTACTTGGTAACAGAGAAGAAAATAAGGCTGTTTAATAAAGGTTCAAATGGCTCTAATCACTAAGGGACTTAACATCTGAGGTCATCAGATCCATAGACTTAGAACTACTTAAACCTAACTAACCTAAGGATATCATACACATCCATGCCCGAGGCAGAATTCGAAACTGCGACCGTAGCAGCAGCGCGGTTCCGGACTGAAGTGTCTAGAACCGCTCGGTCACAGCGGCCGGCGTTTAATAAACGCTGTGAATGTTTTTACGGGGCCCCATATGTGGATCAGGCCATTACTCGGCCGGCCGGAGTGGCCGAGCGGTTAAAGGCGCTACAGTCTGGAACCGCACGACCGCTACGGTCGCAGTTTCGAATCCTGCCTCGGGCATGGATGTGTGTGATGTCCTTAGGTTAGTTAGGTTTAAGTAGTTCTAAGTTCTAGGGGACTTATGACCACAGCAGTTGAGTCCCATAGTGCTCAGAGCCATTTGAACCATTTTTAGAGCCATTACTTACTGGTTTCAATAATCTATTTTCCCTTTAGGCAGAAAGACCTAGCAGCCTAGACGTTGGCAAGTGTGAAGTCATCGCTGGTCCGGTATAATCTGTTGATATGCAGGAGTATTCAACATGCTTCCTTTGTCGGCCTAGAATGGCACCCAAGGCATCACATATCAGTAATGATACTACAGAGAAAATGTATCAGTCACCTAAAGTTATGATACGAGGGAACCTTTGAAGCTCTGTGGGAGAAAACAAAAGTGGGAAAAGAGAGGAGGAATCCATGGTAGAATGAGGGAGAAATTAGTGACAATGAAAAAAGGAAGCCTATGATAAATGACTGAGCAATTGCTTTGATGAAGACCGCAAAACAAATGGAGTTAAACAGTTGAACGGAAAGAGGTACAAAGGGCCACCACTAATGCTAAAAATGAGGCGTGGCAGAAAGTAGTAAAAGATACAGATGAAAACCTCGGTGATCCTTGACCAAGTACAGGCGTGGACGATACTGAAGTTGAAAATAAAGTTCTGGGATTACTCTAAAAAGCACGGAGCAGTGGGTAAAATACTACCAAGCTTTGCTCACGGAGAAGAGAAAGGAATTCGTGTAAGGAATGTAGAAGACGAGCAATCATCTACCAACAGATAATCTAGCAAGAAATTTGTAAAGTTGTGCGCATATGAAAAAATGAGAAATCACATACACTGAAGCGCCAAAGAAACTGGTGAAAATGAAATGTCGTGTGGCTAGGGCCACCCATCGGGTAGACCGGTGGCCTGGTGCAAGTCTGTTTAGTTGAAGCAACTTCGGCGACTTGCGCGTCGATGAGGACGATATGATAGGCATGTGTATTCAAATACAGAGATCTGTATGTAAACAGGCGGAATACGACGCTGCGGTCGGAAACGTCTACATAAGACATCATGTGTCTGGCACAGTTGTTAGATCGGTTACTGCTGCTACAATGGCAGGTTATCAAGATGTAAGTAAGTTTTAACGTGCTGTTATAGTCGGCGCACGTGCGATGGGACGCAGCATTTCCGAGGTAGTGATGAAGTTGGGATTTTCCCGTACACCTATTTGACAAGTGTTCGTGAATATCAGGAATCCAGTAAAACATCAAATCGCGGACATTGCTGCGGCCGGAAAAATATCCTACAAGAACTGGACCAACGACGACTGAAGAGAGTCGTTCAACGTGACAGAAAAAAATGTGTGTGAAATCTTATGGGACTTAACTGCTAAGGTCATCAGTCCCTAAGCTTACACCCTACTTAACCTAAACTATCCTAAGGACAAACACACACACCCATGCCGGAGGGAGGACTCGCATCTCCGCCGGGACCAGCTGCACAGTCCATGACTGCAGCGCCCAAGACCGCTCGGCTAATCCCGCGTGGCCAAGGTGACAGAAGTGCAACCCTTCCGCAGATTGCTGCAAACTTCAATGCTGGGCCATCGACAGGTGTCAGCATGCGAACCATTCAACGAAACATCATCGATATGAGCTTCCGGATGCAGCTGCAGTGATACGGGACCCCTGATACGTCTAAATACCACTCTGACAGGTGACACGTACGTAAGCATCCTTTCTGATCATCTGCATCCGTTCATGTCCATTGTGCATTCAGATGGACTTGGGCAATTCCAGCAGGACAATGCGACACTCCACACGTCCAGAATTGCTACAGAGTGGCTCCAGGGACACTCATATCAGGGGAACAGAATACTTTTAGACCAGGGTGTTCAGGTATTGAGTTTATATTCACATTAAGGAATCTAACAGAGAAAAGAATTACGGGAGGGATACAGACCCATTTAGTCTTCGCATGTTTGCAGAAGGGTTATATACGGTACCATAAAATACGTGCGGAGAAATATAAAGAATAGTGGCTGGTCAATTACTTACATTAAAGCAGTTAAATAGTTCTACAGGGACTGTGTGAGTGCTGCAGAAGTAGGAAATGCAGCCCGCATCTCGTGGTCGTGCGGTAGCGTTCTCGCTTTCCACGCCCGGGTTCCCGGGTTCGATTCCCGGCGGGGTCAGGGATTTTCTCTGCCTCGTGATGGCTGGGTGTTATGTGATGTCCTTAGGTTAGTTTGGTTTAAGTAGTTCTAAGTTCTAGGGGACTGATAACCATAGATGTTAAGTCCCATAGTGCTCAGAGCCATTAGGAAATGCAATGTGACCAGAGTTCCCTGCAAAAAGAAAAGATTACGCCATGTGTATGCTATAGCAGCGACGCTATTTAAAATCTTTGTGGAGAAAGCACTTAAAACCTGGTGGAGCAAATGTAAAGGCTTAGGAGTTCCTGTAGGGGACTAAATATTGTATACGTACGCTTCCCTTCGACTGATAACCCTATAGTTTTGTCCCTTTATACCCCAAACCAAACCACTTCCCTTCGCTGATGACCGGGGCCTGTAGCAGGAGATCAGGTTGATGCTGAGTACATGCTTCGGAAGTTAAAAGAGGAATATGAGAGATGGGGCCTCATAGTAAGCGTAGCAAAAACAGAATATCTGAAGGTGGCAAAAACAGAATATCTGAAAATAACATAGGCGACCTGGAGACTGGTGCTAGTAAGATCATGGGACGTAAGTCTCTCAAATATCTAGGGTTATAATATCATAAAACGGAAAAGGTGAAGATGATGTAAATAATAAAATAGGGCATCGTAAGAGAACCGTACGGCAACTGAACTCTGTGCTTTGGAATAACAAGGTAACAAACAGGACCAAGCGGATGATATACTGTTCAATTTTAAAAATCGTCGCTATGTACGGAGCAAAGACATGTGTAGTAAACAAGTATCAGAGGAACAAGTTGCTGCACTAGAGACGAATTTTTGGAAGCGAAGTTGTGGCATCTGCAAGCTAGACCGTATATCAAATGTCAGCATAAGAGAGGCTATCTGTGTCGAAAAATCAATAATAGACGCCATAAACACGAAACTTCTAAAATGATGTGGACGTTTAGAAAGGATGGACGACAGCTAATGGCCAGAGGAAATGCGACAGTTGACCCCAGCGGAAAGAAGAAAACGTTGACGGGCTAGAGCGGGATGCGATGGATGGCAGAGGACTACATGAAGGAGACTGACGTGATCGGAGGAGGTGGAATGTGGGAAGTGATTAGCGGTACAATATGATGCGATAACAAACCGTCAGATGGCAGTATCATGTAAACAGAAGGTGTCGCAGATCGAGTGAATGGTAGCATAGAATATCCGGAAGACCATGCTGCCAAACTAAACATGAAATTCTCCGTCAAGCAGCCTTACTGGCTGACAACACTCCGCACTCAAAGAACGACATGAGAACTGGCTTCTTTCTATGCAACCAAAGATAAAATTTCTCCAGCAGACGGGAACATGGACGATAAAGTCTTTGAGTCATGCAAGTGATTCGCAGCTCCTGCATTGAACTTGGAAGACCTTTATAACAGACGCCTTTCCAAGTCACTCGCCTCATAAGTAAGCACATATGGTAGGCCATCGTGCGGATGTACACATCGTAAACTCAACTTCCAGCAATCTCCGTGAGTTGTTGGCAGCAGTTGAGCGTTTATGTATCGTGGATTCAAATGCTTCAAATGGCTCTGAGCACTATGGGACTCAACATCTGAGGTCATCAGTCCCCTAGAAGTTAGAACTACTTAAACCTAACTAACCTAAGGACATCACACACATCCATGCCCGAGGCAGGATTCGAACCTGCGACTGTAGCGGTCGCGCGGTTCCGGACTGGAGCGCCTAGAACCGCTCGGCCACTGCGGCCAGCTATCGTGGATTGCTCCTCATCACTTTCAGAGACATGGGAAGTACAGTGTGCGACTCGTTGTGGCCGTTAGCAGGACGAAACAGGATGCTGCACTCTTGTGGTTCTCTGACTGAATTGCTCACGACTGACGCAGTTGCATCTGAAGAGGCATAGCACGCAAAAATACCACTCATCTGTCGGCAAAATGTGCCGATACATTGGAGTCCCATTGATGAAAGCGGACCACTGCCAAACCCATGCAGCTTCACATCGGTAAAAATCTTTCGCTGACTCGTATATTTCGTCAATTTTTTTTTGTTTCATGGTGGCGACAGTACACTAGCATTTAATGTAAGTAATACATCGTGCATACGTAGTATGCTCAAAAAACCTTTTTGTCCACTCGCATATTGTTAAGTCCCTCTGTACTTTCTGTGCCCTTAGTTCTTGTGTTAGGAAGATCAGATACACATTTCCCCTTGTCATGCACTATGTTAATTTCTCGCTAGCCTACACTTCTATTATTTAGTTGAAAGATTTTTAGTTTGGATAGTGTTCAATGATCTTAACAGTCTGTTTGTGGGCTTAAGTCTCGCGAAAATTTACAAT